>NC_060959.1:6425262-6440262 GCF_910589235.1 Vespa crabro
TAAAAAAAAAAAAGGAAAAAAAGAACAAAAGAAAAAAGATAAATCTCGTTTCAGTTCCTTCAAATGCATATTCATATAATTCGTAAAGTTCCGTCGGATAAAGGACCGATTCTAACGATAAATCAAAATCGAAGGGGGGGGGAGGAAAAAAACCTCATTAAAATTGAATCGAATTATTCATTTTTATAATGTAATAATGTGGTTCGAATGAAATTGCGTTCGAACATTGAACGATTTCTCGATCGTTCGAACTGGGAATATAATATATATTTTATTAAATAAAATTATGGCTACGTATGAGAAGAAGTTAAGAAAGAAATCGAAGGTAAGGGAATTGAAACGGTAAGGCGGTAGGATTCGTTAACTGCCAGCCAATTACGATAAAAAGCCGGTCTTTGTTACCCAGTCGGAGAGGAGAGAGCATTACAACGATCAACTTTAATGGAAGCAATAAAATGCAGGTGCTAGTGCAGGCGCATTCCCTTTGGCTGTGAATCGAGCTACGAACATTGGCGTAGAACAATTGGATTATCGTTTCATTGACTTTATATCCATGATTACGTGTAAAACGTAAATATTCCGACGCCATTGTCGAGTTTAAGATTACAAACCGCGTATTCCTATAGTAAAAGGTACGCGTACGTACGTAAAAATACGTGTACGTACTTGTGAAACGCGGAAGCATATCGCCAATGTTAAACTTGTTCATTTTGTATAAACATAACGAATGTTTCCTTTTTTTTTTTTTCCTTTTTTTTTCTCTTTATCATCTAACAGATAAGATCACAATATTTATCCGTCGAAAAAGAATTAATCTTTTATCTTGATCGAAGTGTTCATATTATGGAGATTAATAATTCCAATGGATTAGGATAGAATTGAATTTTTTTTCTTTTTTGGTTTGTTTTTCTTTTTTCATTCTTTTATACTTTATACCTTTGATAATATTACTCTCGAGTCGTTTACATGTTCTTATATATATCAGCTGATAATGTAAAGATGAAAAAAAAAAAAAAATTGATTTATTTGTAATATTAAATAAAAGAAAGTCAATATTAATCTTATTACATTGCTAAACTAGTAAGACAACATCGTCAATATATTTAACAAGAATTTACAAAAGTAAAAAGCGCGAGAGTATATTTCATCTTGGGATATGCCATTTCTAATTTTCTATACTGGAGACGAAGATACATGTCTGTAAAGCATGAGTACATATTTCACAGAACTCTACGAGCAACCAAGAGAGTGAACGAGCGAACGTTCTTCGAAGGCGCGAAATTGTGCGGAACTTTGAAGGCAGTTCGTCTTTCTCGACTAGACTGCGAGAGAGAGAGAGAGAGAGAGAGAGAGAGAGAGAGAGAGAGAGAGAGAGAGAGAGAGAGAAAGGCTACATTGCTGGATTTACAATCTTGTTCGAACATATTCGAGTTTGCAATGAGCAACGAAACTGTTATACACGACAGTTGAATTAATCGTGACTGTTGACGTATACAAATAACTTTGCTATTTTCTAAATAAAAATTATTAAAATTATTAAAATTATTAAAATTATTAAAATAATTAAAATATTTACAAGAAAGAAAAAGAAAAAAATCAAGCGACTCAAAGATTTCCTTCTCTTTTTAATTTCGTTTTCTTATATAAACGAATAAATAATAAACGAACGAAATAAAATACTTTCTTTCTTCCTTTCCTTCTTTCTGTACTTTCTTTTTTTTTTTTTTTCTTTTTTTTTTTTTTAATGAATTCTAATATACCTCAAAAAATGTGAACGTGAATATAAAGACGTAACGCAAAATTTAAAATCATAATAATCGAGAATGTAAGCACCGTGGGCTCGTATTTCGCAGACTGGTAGGAGTTTATCGCGACTTAACAGAGACGCGATAATAATCCCTCACCCCTTTCGGTAAAGGAGAAAGCACGCTAATCTCCCGTGGGGGATTCCGCTTTCGTAGCACTTACTGTGATTAGTTGTCGGAGAAGAGAACGTTAAGTTATTCTCTAGGGAAGATAGACTAGGGTTTACAAGGAGTTTACTAGATACACCGAAAACTGTTCGAAATCTTTCGATAAAGAAACTTCCTCACTAATCGTATAGTTATATTCAACAGCCAATGAATATCGTCAGATGGAAGAAAACTTTTTGAATATATTACGAGAAGGATGTTTAACTAAAGACAAGTTTATTTCTTTCTCTCTCTCACTCTTTCTTCATCTTTCTTTATCTCTTTTTCTCTGGCTCTCTCTCTTTCTCAGAAATGTCTCTTTGATTTTCTAATCTCATCCGTAACCATCTTGGTCTTTTCTTTTTTGCTTTTCTGTAAACTGACGTCAGAGTACGCTAATAAATCCGATAAATTCTTCGCTTACAATATCGTCCCTGTTCTTAAACTATTTCCTACGAGAGTATTACTGTCATAGAATATTATTATTCAACGACGATTTTTCATTCGTATTCCTTATTGAAGATATAAATTTCACATTTAATCTTTATATTCATCATTTTCTCATATCCCCGAGAATCCTTAAACATCCCAAGGTTGTTGTTGTTTTAAACGATAAAAAAAGAAACAAAAAAAAAAAAAATAAATAAAAAAAAAGAGGGAGAGAGAGAGAAGAGAGATTTACGATCGTTATGTAGAGCAAATTTGAGACAGATATATGCGGAGTGGAAGGAATGGGTTGTGGGGAGAGGGAGAAAGAGAGAGAGAGAGAGAGAGAGAGAGAGAGAGAGAGAGAGAGAGCAACTCTTGACCCCCTTTTTTTTTCGAATGTCTTCAGGCTCTTTAAGAAAATAACGATCGATCCAACGAACGGACTTTTACGATATACGCGTGAGACTTTGCTCCATCTATATCGAATACTTTTTGTAAGATCTCCCGAAGTTAAGCTGGATAAACGAAATCGATATTACCACGAAACACCCTTTTCGATTAGGGCCGACGAAAGGATGGGACGATGATCAAAAACGGCTACTTCTTGTCGTCGCCCTCGTCATCATCCTCGTCCTCGTCGTCGTCGTCGTCGTCGTAGTCGTAGTCGTCGTTATCGTCGTCGTCATCATTGTCGTTGTCTCGTGAAAATAAAGCAGATGGTTTCTCGTGCGTAAGAACGAAAAGGATCATCGTAAATCGATCACGGTCTGTCGGAAGGATCAAAAGCATTAACAGAAGAGAGGAAGAGAGAAAGAGAGAGAAGATGAAGATCCTACACACTGCTCTTCTCACCCCTCTTTTATTCTCTTTCTTCTTCAACCCTCTTTTCTTCACCTAAGATTCAAGCTTTAACGATAGGCGACGTTAATGATCGCAATTACGAGATAAAAAGAACGCGAGAATTATTTAACGTCGACGAAGATCAAGAAACTGAATTCTTCGAGTTTACTCGACCTATTCTCCTCCCCTCCTCTTTCTCTCTCTTTCTCTTTCTCTCTCTCTCTTTCTCTCTCATTACTGAATTAATTAAACGAACAACAAAAAAAGAAACAAAAAAAAAATAGAAAAAGAAGAAAGAAAAAAAAGAAAACAAAAAAGACTATAATAATAATAATAATAATAATAATAATAATAATAATAATAATAATAATAATAATAATAATAATAATAATAATAATGGTGCGAAATCCCTATAAATTTCTATGAATTACGAACGAAAAGATTGAATCGCATTTGTTATTATCTCTTTGAAAAATAACAAGATTATAATACACCGTAGTGAAACTTCATTCTCTGATAGCTGACACGTGATATTAGATTCTTCGTCTTCTTCTTCTTCTTCCTCTTCTTCTTCTTTTTCTTCTTCTTCTTCTTCTTCTTCTTCTTCTTCTTCTTATTATTATTATTATTATTATTATTATCATCATCTTTTTCTTCTTTTATTTTAAGCGCATTGAATAGTTAATAATGTGACAGATAAAACAAAAAAAAAAAGAAAAGAAAAAAAGGAAAAGAAAAAGAAAATAAAAGAAAATAAAAAAAAAAAAAAAAAAAAGAATGAAAATAAACTTACACCGTTACTGAATTCTCGATTAAACCGTACTGAAATCTCGATTTGTCGTAGGATTTATCGGATCTACGAGAACAGTGGCTAAAGATTAAGCTCCTATTTTCTGCGATCGAGGTGAGTAGTCTCTCCTCACGTTGTTCGTAAAGAACGTCCCGGTTTTACCGACGAACGCACTCTCGCTTGTTATCCGATAAGATATTAAGCCAATTACAACGTCGTCTGACAGACGACGTCGTGCTTTTATAAAGTATCCACATATATGTCATAGTATCTATGTGTAAGAATCACGTATGTACATACGTATGTACATATGTATGTTCACGCATACACAATTAACGATGCGTATCTAACCGCATACCATTAAAAAGCGAACGAAGTCCCTTTACACTTTGTGTAGTTCGTGTACACATTATCAGTAACAAGGCCGTAAATATCGAATGAAAAATATAACAAATTAGTCTCATTATTAGCTTATTATAATCCCTAAATACGATACATTTTTATTTCTATTTCTATTTATATTTTTATTTTTATTTTTATCTCTCTCCCTCTCTCTCTCTCTCTCTCTCTTTCTCCCTCCCTATATATATATATATATATTCCTTTTAAACTTTTAATTTAAGCAAGGAATTGTTCTGACATTATTTAATAGTTTAAATATTATTTCCTTAAATTTATTGATCATCTATGATACAATTAGTTTCAACTAGTTTTTATAAAAATATCTCTCACAAATTAATTAAATGTTTTTTCTCTTATCAATCGTGACTATTTTTTCATTGTACAATTTATCCGATCAATATTATAAATTCAAAGATATTTTAATTATGCATTCTTAATAATTGTTGATTTATCTATTCTCATTTAAATTAATTTAAATTTAATTTTCCTTTTAAACAACATAAATTTTAAACCTCATTAACTTTTTATATCTTTTGAAATATATAATTGTATTTTTTCTTATCTATCTGTCTGTCCATCTATCCATTTTATCTCTATCTCTCTCTCTCTCTTTCTCTCTCTCTATCTATCTCTTTCTTTGGGTCTATCTGTTGCGTGTGCACGAGGGAACAACACGTAAACCTTCCTAACGTGAAAACCATTACTACAGGGTTTTCTCATTAAATAGCCGCTCCTGTAGTTTCTAATTACCTACGTGTTTATCATCTTTCAGTGTCCATCCATTTTCAATTCTCTCTGAAAGAAAGAAAAAACTAAGAAAAATAGTTAAATAACTGTTTTACCAACTAAATAGTTAGGTAGACGGATAGAAAGATGGAGACAGACAGAGAGAGAGAGGGAGAGACACACATACACACACATACAGAGAGAGAGAGAGAGAGAGAGAGAGAGAGAAAGAGAGAGAGAGAGAGAGAGAGAGAAACAGAGAGATCATTAGACTGTCGTAGTTGCTAAAACGGGTTTGCGTTTTGCATAAACGCTGAAATCAGATGCGATCGATTCGACGAAGCGCGAGTAGTCGGTGGATCGGTAGGGCAAAAGCACGTGTGCGATCCCAAAGCGTAATTGAAATTGCAATTGCGTTGGCTCGTTCTCCCTGTGGCTACATCGGTGAGGTAGAGAGCAAGAGTAAGGGAGGGAGAGAGAGAGAGAGAGAGAGAGAGAGAGAGAGAGAGAGAGAGAGAGAGACAGAGAGAGAGAGAGAGAGAGAGAGAAATTTAACGGAGTGGCTTAATGGCGCGTCCGCACAGTCGACCAACGTGCATCTCGATGCATTTCGACGAGCTATCGGAGAACGAGCTTTCCTCGCTCGAACAAGCTCGCATCGTCAAACGTATAGATACACAGCAGTGGTGCACAAACTGCATTAAATCTTCTAATAATACTAACTAGACGAATAAAACCGCAGGCTAGGTATAATACATAACCACGCGTTTCGATAAAGAAATATATATTTTGTATTATAAAACCGATAATAAGTGTTCTGGATTAGAATTGATTTTATATACGCATATATATATATATATATATATATATATATATATATATAATTGATTATAACGCATTAAAATCTATGTATTAGATAGATAAATTAATGATATAAAAAAAATATATATATATATAAAATTTGTTGGGTATCACTGGTTATAAACGGTCTGATGGAAATTCTATTTGATATAGCTCATATTATACGATTTATACGTCTATTTAGTTAATACAATTAATTGTTAATTTCACGACTTTTAACATTTTTTAATTGAGTTAATAAAGTATCATGTCAAATGTAACGAACAATTACTATCGATATCATTAGACGGTTGGCGTTCTCAATTTGTTACTTTGTTCTATCGGATACGATGTTTGGAAATCGGGTTCTCTTCGAGAAAAAAAAAATAGAAAAAAGAAAAAAAAAAATGGAAAAAGGGAAAACAAAATAAAAAAAATAAAAAGAAGGAAGTAGCGACGTGCGAAAGTAAGAGGAGCCGTCGTCATAGCAAAGTTTCGCGTTTCATCGGCTCGATTAAGCGACGAACGTGTGCCGTGGAATCTGCGACTATAAATATTTACTCTGAAAGCAAGGCAGAGAAAATGTTTTCGTAGAGATCACTATGCCTTGCATTCCGCGCGGATGCATCGTCCGCTTTCTCGAGTGTTACGGTTCACCTCGAGTGTTCAAGCCAACGCAATTAGATCTCCGTAAGCAAACGGATCTCATCTGAAGCCTTTCTCCCTTATTTTCCCCCTCCTCATCCCCCTGAGACCACCCTCACCCCGCTATTTCCATTCCCTTTATCAGACCACCCACTTGACCATGGGTACAACATTTTCAATTGTCCATAATTACCTATAAATTTAATTTGTTGTACTTTATGTATTTCGCATATATATATATGTATTTGAATTACGATCGATCATATAAAAAATCAAGAAAAAAAAAAATCTTTATATATACGTTGCATAAATTTGCCTTCAAATTGTTCTATATCACTTTTATTAGAATTATACTAATCGTTGGTTTATATACGATAGTATTAGTATAATAGTAGAATAACTCACGTTTATATTATATCGCGTTACATCATTCTTTTCTTTTCCCCCTTTAAGCATGAAACAAAATTATGAATTGAGGCTAAAATAGCTTCTAATAAGTAAGATAAGTATGCAATATATATATGCACACACGCATATACATGTGTGTATATATATATGTATATACATACATAAATTTATATGTATCATATTATATAATTTTTTTTCTTTAAACATTTATTTATCCTTATAAGCAGCACGAATAGATTAATTAAATATAATTATAGAATAACACATGGTATACTTACAATGTAAGTATAATATTATGTAATTTTTTTTTCTTTAAACACGAAACAAAACTATATACATATACATATATATATATATATATATATATATATATATATATATATATATATATTGAACAATCGTAATCATATTACATAATTGTTTTTCTTTCCTTTTTTTTTTTTTAGATAAGCAATCGAAATGAATTTACAAAGAATTAGTTCGAATGAAATTATTAAACAATGTCCTGTTAAAGAAAAACATCTTTTCGAAATCTGAATCAAATAGAAGAGAAAGGGAAAGAGAGAGAGAGAGAGAGAGAGAGAGAAAGTTTGCCCCTTCTAAGCTTCAACAACGAATTACCTTTCGCCCTTTTCGTAGTCGACAACGCGAGCCATCCCATTAGTAACAACCCCTCGCACGATGTTCCCCTACTCGGAAAAGCCATGTAACAAGAACTGAATGTTCTCTGAGCGTAAAGAGACTGCTATGGTGTATATATATATATATATATATATATATATATATATATATATATATATATATATATATACACCATATATATATATACACCATATATATATATACACACACGTATGTGAATGTGTGTATCTGTTTCTACGCGCGCGCATATCTTTATACACACGGGCACGTACGTTCTGTAGGTAGAAAGGGGAGAGAAAGGTTCAGGAAGTTATCAGTCCCGAGGGATTAATTCACCGTGAAAAATTAATTTTGTTCACCGCCAAGCTGGAATAATACCCTTTTCTCTCCCTTTTTCTGTATTTCCTCCTTCCATTCTCCCCACCCTCCCTCTTCCTCTCTCTCTCTCTCTCTCTCTCTCTCTCTCTCTCTCTATCTATCTATTTATCTCTTTCTCTTTCCTTCTCCGGTCGAATGAAAGGCGAGAGAGAAAGAAAGAGAGAGAGAGAGAGAGAGAGAGAGAGAGAGAATCGAGCTCTGGGAATAACGCTTTCTCCTTTCAACGTACTGATTGCGGTTTGTACGTATCAACGGTTACCGGTTTTCCGAGTTAAACCGTGAAAAAAAAAAAGAAAAAAAAAAGAAGAATGAACGAAGGAGACGAAGTACTAGGAATTAGAAAATCTTCGAGGATAGAGAACGAGCGAGAATGATCAATTCCCATTAAAATCTCTCTCGTCGTAAACGACGAGATCAAACGCTTATATATCTCTATGTATATGTCGTACACATCTAGTACACACATATATATACAAAGCTATGTGATGTTTTTTAATGAACGAACGTTTTCGATCCTTTTCCATTGGTTGCATTTTTCCCCCCACCCAAAATCGTTTCATTTCGTTTCGTTTCGTTTCATTTCTCTATTTCTCTATTTCTTTTTCTCTCAGTTTCCCTGCTTTGTAATTTCGGACACACAGATGCATGGCAGTCGACGTGGTCAGATAGGCAAACGCCTGTTAAATACACCCCCACGTGAGTTACATACGCGTGAACACACGCACACACACAGGATATATATACTCAAACGCGCGCGCGCAAACATACATATGTACATAGACGGCTCTGCAAAGCAGAGACCCATAGGATATTGATTCATAGAAGGCTTTCTCGCGCCATCTGTCAGTGAAACGAGGTTGTACAATGTGTACGTATGCGTACGGATATCGCTCTACATTGTGTTTTATGGATATATATGTGTGTATATATATATATATAATATATTTATGATTGTTAAAAATCTATCGAATTATTAAGTTGTAGAAAAATTGATAATTTCATTGAAAAAAAAAAAAAAAAAAAAAAGAATATTTAATAAAATCTTTCTCTCTCTCTCTCTCTCTCTCTCTCTCTCTCTCTCTCTCTCTCTCTCTATATATATATATATATATATATATATATATATATATATATATATATATTCCTTTTCTTTTTTCAAGTTATTTGTTTGAATTTCAAAGATATTCGTTTCTTTTTATTTATTTATTTAATTATTTATTTATTTTTTTCTTTCTTCTTTTTCTTTTTCAAATTTTACTCGAATATTTTTGTAACACACTGTACATAGGCTTAACATACGATGTGTCTGCATTCTCTCTCTTCGTATTTGTGTGAGTATACATATATATGCGCGAGTGTGTACGCGTATATTATATCGTTGGCGGCCGGCTTAGTTTCGTAAGCCGACGGTTAGATAATATTTACTCGCTCGTGTAAATAAACACGTGTTTCTCTCTCTCTCTCTCTCTCTCAATCTCTCTCTCTCTCTCTCTCTCTCTCTCTCTCTCTCTCTCTCTCTCTCTCTCTCTCTCATTTTCTTTCTATCTCTACACGTTGATTTTCGCGAGAAACGTGAAAGTCGCTAGTCGACGATCGATTAATGAGTGTATTCATTAATTAAGCAGGAAGGAAAAAAGAATACGGATACACAACGAAGAAGAGGATTATATATTGATTGTTATATCAGCTCCTTTTCAAAACTCCTTTTCAACGAATCGACACACGTAAAAACAAAGAACACAACTGTTTGTTTCTGCTTTGATGGACAGCCATAATCGTAGGACGCGCGCACGCTCATACGTATGCATTATATGTATATGGTACGTATACAGTTGTGTACAGAAAAACTTTTTATGTAGTCATGCATTATCGTAAAAATTTCTTCAAATTGTAATTCATAATAGAACGATAGGTAATTGTAATTAATATCAAATAATATATATATATGCATATTGTTAGCTTTTACGTTCGTTAATATTATTAAAATAATACTATGATGTCAAGAGTAAGCCGACAATTAAAATTAAATATTCCTTCGGTTCTAATAATATTCAAAATTCTTTTTCCCCCCCAAGATTTATCTAATATCCTCGCGGCATTTATATGATATAATTTCAAAAACAAAATTATATACTTGTACATATACAATCCAATAATATATGAATATTTCATATTATTTGATTACCTTTAATTTTTTTATATATATATATATAAAAAAAAACATCTTATCTTTCTTACGTTTATGAACAATAATTGTAATAATTTTTTTCAATAATACTCACAAATCTATCTATATTATATGAAAAATTTCTTTCGTTCAGACACTTATACGTTTAATTAATTAATATATATTAAACGTTTCGACGTTCTGTATGTTAAAGAAAGAGAAGAGAAGAGAAAAGAGAGAGAGGGAGAAGGGAGGGAGGGAGGGAGGGAGGGAGGTAAAAGAGAAACTTTCACGTTTGGTAATAGATCGATTGAATAGAAAATAGGAAGTAACTCGCGAAAGCAACTCGGATAAATCCGTTCTATTGTCTTTTATTCCGTTGTATACTTGTTGCATCGTCGATTACGGAAAAAGACGAGGCGCGATAGAGTCCATAGAAAAGTGTCAATATTTATGACGCACCAGAGAGCGTTCTGCTCGATTCCATTTTCCATTTATATGGTGGTATATCGTATATATAGATAGAAAGATAGATAGATAGATAGATAGATGGATAGATAGATAGATGGATGGATGAATGAGTATACACGTTTAACAAAGGTGGATATCAAAACCGGATATTCAAAAAATTATGAAACTTTGTAGAGACACGTTGTTTGCCCTTCGTTTTCAATCCTTTCAAAAAAATAACGAGACGCGTTATAAAAATTGCAATTTTATTATTTTTCTTTTTTTCCCCCGTGTTTTCTCTTTTTTCTTTTTTTTTTTTTTTTTTTCGTCAGTGAATAATATCAGAAAACATTGCAAATTGTTACGAAGATCTAATAGAACGGTTTTTCCCCCTTTTTTCTCTTTTTTTTTCTTTGTTCTTTTTTTTTTTTTTTTCTTTTTTTAATGACGGTCAATGCACACTCACTCGTCGGCCATTATTACTCCACTTTCTATTTCTCCATTTTTCCTTTTTCTTATTCAATGTACTCTTTTTCTGTTTTTTTTTTTTTCTTTTTCCTAAGTACATCGTGTAAAGATCGATCGTGTTTTAGTCGTAATTAAAATCGATTCGATCTTTCTCTTTCATTAAGGCGGTTGAGAAAGATAAATAGAGAACGAATAGAAAAAGAGAGAGAGAGAGAGAGAGAGAGAGAGAGAGAGAGATAACGCATGTTGTCGTGTTCATATCGCAACTCTGAAAGGAAGATCGATGAAATCATTTTGGAACGATGAGGTTCTGACGTATACGTGCGTTGCATACACGTATACATACAATATATACACCACGCGAGCGCGCTAGTAGCACAGAGATAGATACGTTCCGAACACGACAAAGCGCGACTGAATAGTGAAATGTCGCTTAATCACTGCCACGCCTCGATTTCCAAGCATTATCGATACGAAGGTGGACACGCTTCGGTGATATACAAATGTCTACGTTTAGGAAGAGAATGAGAGAGAGAGAGAGAGAGAGAGAGAGAGAGAGAGAGAGAGAGAGAGAGAGAGAGACAAAGATAAATAGAGATAGTCATACGTCAAAATTCTCTTGAATCTCAATGAGGATTTCATTCAGTATGACTATAATGTCACTACTGTTGGTCGATTGAAAAGCTTATGAATTTTAAAAAAGAAAATTTGACGTGATAGAAAACGAAGATTGAATCAAATGTTCCAAATAATTTCTTCTATTTTTCGTCTATTTGTTTGTCCGCTTCTTTTTTCTTCCCTCCCCTGCCCCCAGCCCCACATTTTTGTCATCGTCGAGTGTACAGTAGTAAGAAAGAATGCAAGAAGATGACGTTAAAAGAAGAAAATAAGTAAATAAATAAATTAATTAATTTATTAATTAAATTTAATTTACTAATTCAATTAATTTAAATGACCGACATACAGAAAGAGTAAGAACAAGAGAGAAAGAGAGAGAGAGAGAGAGAGAGAGAAAAAGACAGAGAGAAAAAGGGACGAGCCTTCCTATTACGTCACAAACCGGACGACGAAATTATTGTGAGTCTGATTAATCAAAAGGAATTATAACTCGTTTGTCTCCAGACTTAATTAGCCACGTGTATCCTTGTACTCGTCATCGTTATGATTAGTAGAACGTGCCACTGATACTTCCTTTCTCCATCTAACGACATGTCGTTGGATATGCAAAAGTATGAATAGAATAATAAAAAACAAAAAAGAAAAAGAAAGAAAGAAAGAAAGAAAGAAAAAAAAGGAAGAAAAAACAATAATAGACAAACTGAAAGAGAGAGAAAGAGAGAGAGAATGATGATGATGATGATGATGATGATGATGATGATGAAAAAATCGAAAGAATACCGCGAGAGAGTTGCTCTATTTCAATGCTTTTCTATCTGTTATCTCTCTCATTTTGCTATTTCTTTTGAAATGCAACATGAAAATCTGGGTGCGGTTCACATTCCATCGTATCATTCTCTCTCTCCCTCTCTCTTTCCCCTCCCTCTCTTTCTCAGTAGAAGAGAGCAAGGAGGAATCGCAAAGGTATAGAAGAAATGCTTTTGAGGAATGCCTCTCTCTTCCATTGCCTTCCGCTTTACGTAGATAACCTTCCTTGCTTCCCTATTGTGCACCAGAGAGAGAGAGAGAGAGAGAGAGAGAGAGAGAGAGAGAGAGAGAGAAAGAGGAGTAAAGGAGGGAGAGAGAGAGAGAGATACATATGTACGATACGAAAGCGAACACGCTAGGAGAGAACACGCTCACACAACATATACTAAACTCGAATCGTTTCGCGATACGAAGAAGAAGACGACGACGACGACGACAACGATGAAGATGGGGACACGATGAGGACGAAAACACGACATCGAATGAACGAGATAGAGAGAGAGATATAGAGAGAAAGAGAGAGAGAGAGAGAGAGAGAGAGAGAGAGAGAGAGAAGAGCTTGTTACTCGAATCGAGAGTACAACACTCGTGTCTCCTCTAGCAAAACGAGATCCTTAAGAGAAAAATCGAAAAAAAAAAAAATATATATATATAGGTAGATGTTTAACCGTAGTAAAAATTTGTAATCAAAAATTAGTCGAGCTTTTATACGTCAAGATTATTGTTGTTCATTGAAATTACTAAATGAAATTAAAACAGAAAGGGAAAAGAAAGTATAAAAAGTATAAAAATAGAAATAGAAATAGAAATAGAAATACGAACCAAGTGTGCACGCGTGTGTATATCTTACGTATCGCTTCACCTACCCATACTATTATTATTATTATTATTATTATTATTATTATTATTATTATTATTATTATTATTATTACTATTATTATTATTATTATTATCGTTATTATAGTTGTAAGAGGAGAATGTATAACCATGTACGTAAGCACACACATACAAAACATACTCCCCTCAAGTTGTCCTGAGACCTCAAGTCCCATTACACCCATTACTTTCCACTCTTTTACACGTCAACTTGCTGTTTACTAAATTTCTAAATCAAATCAAATAAAAAAGAAAAAAGAAAAAATAAAAAAGAGAAGAAAATATAGAAAAAAACAAATAGAAACACAAACTTTGTGCGTTACGTTTTATTCAACCAACCGCGCTATCATCATCATCATCATCATCATCATCATCATCATCATCATCATCATCATCATCATTATTATTGTTATTATTATTATTACTATTATTATTATTATTATTATTATTATTATTATTATTATTATTATTATTATTATTATTATTATTATTATTATTATTATTATTATTATTATTATTATTATTATTATTATTATTATTATTATTATTGTAAGAAGAGAAAGATTATAACGTGTATGTACTGTGTATGTATATGTAAGCAAAATATACACCCTTAACTCCAGATATTTCAGGTCTCTTGCTCCACTCTCATCACTCCCATTACACTCATTACTTCCCCTTACTCTTTCTCTCTCTCTCTCTCTCTCTTTCTCTTTTTCTCTCCAAAAAAGTTTCATTAATAAATAAGAGATAAATTCCGAATGGAATTAATTCAGTTTATAAGAAGAACATATAATATATCTCGATATTAGCACTTTAGATAATTTTATTTAAATATAATTTAGATCTATAATCTATATAAGTATAATTTTAATCTTTGATTTCTCTTTGGGAAATAAAAATCTACATTTTTTATTATTACTTTTTTTTTTTCTTTTTTTACGATCGAAAGAAACGCAAAACATGAACGTTCAGAAAGATTTCTTCTAGGATCAATTTCGATCGATCGAAAAACAATCATCTATAATCCTTCGTGAATTATTAAAAATCGTGACAAAAAAAAAGTAAAGAAAAAACAAAAAAGGAAAAGAAAAGAAAATCAAATTAATAATTCCGTTACTCTCCTTGTCATTTTAAAGAAACACGTTCGAACTTAAATACTCGTGTCCTATTTTCCATTTTCAATTGTTATATACGCGATACATACGATGCATACATACATGAATACATGCATATGTCAAGATCCGCGACAGTGATTTTCAACGTCGAACACTTGGATTCCACATTGCGAAAGCCACGACAAAGGTGGTAATTACTTGACAAATGAGTGCCTTCGCGAGAGCGTAAGAGAAGAATGCGAAGAGTGGTTGGAATAATTGTGACACGAAATCAACGGTACAGCGAGACTATCTCTTCTATTTCTCTCTCTCTCTCTCTCCCTCTCCTTCCCTCACTCTCCCTTATCCAACTATTTTTCTTTCTTTCAATATCTATCCTCTGTCTTACTGTCTTTCATGAAGAAAAAAAATAAAAAAAGAAGACATACTAAGCAATACAAGGAA
>NC_060959.1:6442762-6455262 GCF_910589235.1 Vespa crabro
TGTTGCTCCCTCGTTTTTCTTTCTATTTAATTTCGCTCAAAGAAATTTTTTTATATCTCACTTTCGTCTGATATAATTCCTGTCAAAACTTATATATATATAAAATATATATATATATATATATATATATATATATATATTATTTTTAATATATATTTAATAATAATAATATATAGTAATATATATATACATATATATAAAGAAAAAGAGAAATAGTAATAATAATTACTAAATAACACATACATTTCTATTAAAGTTGACACATTTTGTCAGAAACATATTGAAAATATTTAATTTGAAATGTAAAATATTCTACGACGTAAATCAAATTTTATAAAAGTTTCATATATATATATATATATATATATATATATATATATATATATATATATATATATATATATATATATAAATTTCACGGTGAAAAAAAATTATATAAAATTCTCTCTCTATATAAAAAGAAATATATATCATATTCATTATATGTATACTTCATATTTTCACATATCGTTTACTTTCGGTTATAGAAAAAAAAAAAAAAAGAAAAAAAAAATGTAAAAGTAAAAGAAAAAGAAAAATTGATAAAATAAAATTGATACAATTCAAAGTGACCGATACGAATTCAACAACTCTCTTTTCTATTTAACTTCTTTTCTCATCTCCGCATTTTATTTAGAGACAAAGAGAAAAAGAGCAGAAAGAAAGAGAGAGACAGAGATAGATAGATAGATAGAGAGAGAGAGAGAGAGAGAGAGAGAGAGAGAAAGAGAGGGGGGGAAAAAAGATATGATCGAACGGAGATCAAAGATACCAAAAGAAAAGGCCGCACCGTCGGAGAGATCGAGACAGCGCTTTCTCCCCTTTACCCACCCCCTCTTGGATGCAGCCGATCGGAATTGCGGTTCAACGGGGAAGGCCAAATTGCATGGACGAGCTGTGGGAGCGCGATCGTGAGTGGAATATCGTGTATCGAGTATCGAGACTCGATATTCGATGAAGCCGAAAGGGTTCGATAATAAGAGCCGTACCTGAATCGCTATACGCGCCTTCTTAACGCGAGCCGATCGATTTGTTTTTAACGCGCTCTCTCTCTCTCTCTCTCTCTCTCTCTCTCTCTCTCTCTCTCTCTCTCTCTCTCTTTCTTACTTCTTCCTCTCTTCTCTTTACTCGTGAAGAAATATCAGAGAAAAAGAGAAATGAAAAAAATGAAAGAAAGAAAAAAAAAAACGACAAACTTGGACCTGAGAGAATTCGAATCGGCAAACAAAAACTACGGGAAATTATCCTTGATCTGCGATAACCAAACGCAAAAAGATAAAAATGATTCGATTCAAACGCAACACCCGATTAAAATAATATTAAATTCAATGGACGTATATAATTGGATACCCGAGAGGATATGAATTATCGGAATAAAAATATTATAAAGAATAATAATTTTTTACTTTCGATTAAATAACGATCGGACGAATACATTGGTATGAAATTTACAGGATCCCTTGACTGTATAATTATACATATCGTACCCAATAATTTTCTACTTTCTTGCCTAAGATATAAGATATCAAACGTATATATTCGAGATAAGAGAAAACGCGAATACCGTTGATATGAAGATTATTTATATTATCGATCATTATTACTGCTAAATGCATGCTAATTAGAAACTATACTTCATTTTCTTACATTGATTTCCAAAAAAGGAAAAAAAAAAAATTAGATTTCAATTTGTCTTTAGTAAATGAAATATATGCGATAACCTGATTCGAGACGAAATCAACTTTTCAATAAATATACACCTATATAAATTCAAAATTTTTTTATTCGATCGTCCTCATGTCTTTTGTTTTTATTTCATCGTAATTAAATTTAATGAATCATCAAATCGAATGACTTGAATTACGATTTGAACTGATCTCTTCGATATAATTTTAATAGATCGAATAAATGAAAATTAAATTTAATTTTAACGTTAGAAGATCGTCACAGAAATATATTGTTCAAAATTGATCAAAATTGTGACAAAAGATCTGGCATTAAAAATGAAACATAATAAACAATATTCCATTAAAATGTCACATCGAATTCTTTCATGAATCCCTACAGTATTGTTATACGGAATAGAATGAAATATTCAATGTCAAAGAAACAAACAAAAACGAACAAAAAAAAAAAAGAGAGATATATATATATAGAGAGAGAGAAGAAAAAGGGAAAAAACGTGAAAGAAATAAAATTCACATGAAGATTAAAACACATGCAATAAAAAAAAAAAAAAAAATAAAAAAAATAAAAAAAATAAAAAAATAAAAAAATGAAGGAAAATAAAAATAAAAAAGAAGATAAATAAAAAGAAAACAAACTGCTCGTTACAGTAAAATCGATAAGAAAGTGTATCGAATGAAAGGTTAAATCTTCAAAAACAGCATATACATATTTTATCTCTTTCATCTCCCTCCCTCTCTTTCTTTCTTTCTTTCTCTCTTTCTCTCCTCTCTCTTGGCCTTCCAACGGAACATCGTCATCAACGTCGGCCATTATGATCTTCGTGAAGTCGAAGTGCTTCTACGCTCGTTTCCTCTTACAATCCTACTCGCAGGTCTCTCTCTCTCTCTCTCTCTCTCTCTCTCTCTCTCTCTCTCTCTCTCTCTCTCTCTCTCTCTCTCTTTATCTATCTATCCTCTTCCTCCTATTCCTCTTCATCTTTATCCTCCTCTCGTCAGTTCCTCCGTGCGTTTCAACGAACGCGCCGTATAATCGACGACGCGTGAAAAAGGGCTGAAAGTAAGCGGTAACGGAGAAGAAAAAGGGCTTCGAAGTCGGGTTCTTCAAGTTGGCGGATACGGTTTGGCTTGTGAAAATACGACAACGAGAAAAGAAGTGAAACCGAGAGAAGAGATCTGCTTTCCAGTTGAACGGACGCAACATTTTCATTCTTCTGCCACTACGTAAACCTTTTTTTCTATTTTTATCTTTCTTTTTTCTTTTTCTTTTTTTTCTTTTTTTTTTCTTTTTAGACAGCGAGCGAGCGAGCGAGAAAAAGAGAGAGAGAGAGAGAGAGAGAGAGAGAGAGAGAGAGAGTATAGGGGCATCGATCGATAGGTCGACGTCTTATTTTAAATTCCAAAATATCCTTGAAGAATCATTTTATCTATTATAAAATGAATTTTCTCTTAACTCATTCTTTATTTGTTCGAATAAACAATAAAGATCTCTCTCATTCTGAATAGTATTACAGGTAAAAATCGAGATTTTATGTTTATACATACATACATACATACATACATACATACATACATACATACATACATACATACATATATATATACATATATACATATACATAACAAATTTCAAGATGAAAATTCTCGACCTTTTCATTCTCGAATTCGGTTTTATAAGAATGTGAAAGTGACGGGAAAAGGAGAAAAGAGAGGAGGAAAATAAAAGGGAGAAAAAAGGAATAAATAAAAGGAAAGGAAAAGAAAGCAAAGGAAAAGAGAAAGAAAAAAAAAGAAAAAGAAAATGAAAAAAAAAGGAACTCGAAGAGGAAAGGAGAATATAAAGAAAGGAGGAGAGAGAGAGAGAGAGAGAGAGAGAGAGAGAGAGAGAGAGAGAGAGAGAGGAGAGGAGAGCGAGGCATTACGGAAGTCTGGAAAGACGAAAGACGACAAACGGCGTCGTCACTGGCGACTACGACGACGACTACTACTATTACTATTACTACCACTGCTACTACTACTACTACTACTTCTTCTTCTATTATTACGACGACGACGACGACTACAACGACGACGACGACGACGACGACGACGACGACGACGACGACGACGACGACGACGACGACGACGACGAAGACGACGACGACGACGACGACGACGACGACGACGAAGTCGGCGACGCTCGTGTTTGTCCGTGTATTCATCCGTGTACTCCTGAGGGCGGAGACCGCAGAGTATTGATTTCACCCCCTTCGCCCGGCTACCCCTACCTCACGCCGCGGTGTCAGCACCCACCCCCTCTCTCATCCCTCTTTCCAAGTCCTCTTACCCCTCTAACAGCGCTCGTAGCGGCGTCGCCACCGTGCTACTGCTACTACTGCTGCTGCTGCTGCTGCTGCTGCTGCTGAAGCCACCACCCTCATTCAACCATCTCTCTCTATCTCTATCTATCTCTCTTTCTGTTTCTCTTTCCCTCTGACTCTATCTCTATCTCTATCTTTCTCTCTCAAAATCCCAATTTTACTCAAAGCAGCCGCGCGTCGCTGACAACGCGAGACCAACCCTCTCTTCTCTCTTTCTCTCTCTCCCTCTCTCTCGTGTTCGTTGATGCACACTAACATAGACACCACTACGAACACGTTGATATCTTCTCCTCCCTCGTTCTCCTCCGCCCCTACTCTCTCTCTCTCTCTCTCTCTCTCTCTTCATCCATCTTTCTCACTCTTTTTCCATCCTCCCGGGTGGACCAATCAAGCCTGCCAGAGTCCAATCCTGCGAAAAGCTGGCCGGGATACCAGAATGAGAGAGATAGAGATAGAGATAGAGATAGAGATAGAGATAGAGATAGAGAGAGAGAGAGAGAGAGAGAGAGAGAGCAAAATGGAGGTACGAGAAACGCGATGAAAACAAGCGTTCGCGGCCTTTCACTGCGAATCTCTCTCGTTCTCTCTCTTGCTCGCCTGCTCGTTATCTCTATCTCTTGATGCTTATCTTTAACCACCTATCAGCCATGCTCTACAGAATGGATCTTTCTTCTTATTCTTGTTCTTCTCCTTTTTTGTTGTAGGTTCCCCGTCGTTTCTATTCTCTCTCGATGAATCTCTCTCCCTCCCCCCCTCCCCCCTCTCTCTCTCGTAGTTCCTCTCGAATACATCTATACGAATAATTTCCCCCTCTTCGTACACCCTCCTCACCAATCATCAAGACATGCGATAACTTAAGAGATAATAATCCTTGTCTATGGATGTATTTATGTAAGTACTTGATTACTTCGCACGGTTCGTTGGTGCGTGACAAATCAGTAATTTCTAGTGATTCGCTCGCGTTGCGATCTTAGACGACGACATACTTACATTCTATATATATATGTGTGTGTGTATATATATAATCTTTCTTTAGAAGTACATCGTCGTGATAAGGAAGATAGGAAAGGAAGATAGGAAGATAGGAAGGAAGGAAGGAAGGAAGGAAGGAAGGAAGGAAATTCTCCGAGCGGAAAGTAATTTTAGGAGGTAGTCGTTTGTCGCAAGTACGAGAGAAACTCTCTAACGGTGAATCTTCTCTACTTCCTGTTCTACCAACTGTAACGAGGACGATATCATAAGGAACGTCTAAATAAATCTTTTCTTCTCTTTTGACCTTCTCCTCCTACCCATCCATCCACCCACTGACCCCACCACCTCACCCTTCTTCTATTTGTCGTAACCTAAGATAGATAATGACAAAAGTAACTTATTTCCTTTTTCTTTTCCTCTTCTACTTCTTCTTTTCTACGCTTTTTCATTCTTTCTTTTTTCGTTCGCGATCGAGAAAATCTCTTATTTATTTAACGTCGAAAAATAAATAGAAACAATGCGATTAAAAGGAATGAAAAGGAGAAAGAGAAAGAAGACGAGGAGAAGGAGGAAGAGAAAAAGAAGAAGAAGAAGAAAGATGAAATGCGAAAAAAAAATTACATTGACAAAGAACAAAAATCCTAATACCAATGAAAAAGAATAGAGAAAACATAAACAAGCATCATTGTAATCGATCGAGGCTCGCTTTTGTATCTACGTATGTATAACGCTGAATGTCGAATGATTTTACAGAAATGCCATTGTACGTCGAGCGTTTATTATGAAATTATCAAAAATGTGTATGTGAGGAGAGATAAAACAAGGGGAAAAAACAACAAAAAAAAAAAAAAGAAAAAAAAAGAAAAGAAAAAAAAAGGGAAAAAGGAAACAACGACAATAATAATAATAATAAAAATAAAAAAGAAAAAAAAAACAAAAAAAAGGGACCGAAAGCGAGAGAGCGGAGAATAGGTGTTGAAATAATTCAACAAAAAATAACGAATGAAAGAAAGAGAAACGAGAAAAACGAGCGAGAGAGAAAGAGAGGATGAAATAATGGAAGCGTTGCAAAATGTAAATAAACGCGATGGTATCGACGAACGTCGAAACAGTGTAGGTGGAACGTACGTGTATCCATTATATAGACTTCACGTATATACGTATGATGAAACTATGTACAAAAGGGGGTAGATTATTTCCCCTGAAGCAAAAAAGAGAGAGAGAGAGAGAGAGAGAAAGAACGCGAGAGAAAGAGAGAGATTCAGCTTTGCTAGGTTGCACGTCGGGTGCCACGAGAGATCCACCCTCCATGTACCGAGTCTGGTTTCACCCTCGTTCCACCCCCTTAGCGAACGTCGATAAACGTCAATTCGCAGTCTGGGGTGCGATCAAAAATATTTGCCAAACGACGCGTCGTGCGACCGAAGCAAATCTCTGGCCTTTCCTGCAAGTTGATCTTCCTCTTTTCCTATCTAAATATATGTACATATAGGACATAATATATACGTGTAATATATATATGTATGTATATATGTATGTTGCACTCATTCGACGTGAATTTGATGATCGGAAATCTCGAATCAGCTGTTATGGGCACAAAATCAATGAAAAAAAATAGTATAAAAAGAAAGAGATAGATAGATAGATAGATAGATAGATAGATAGATAGATAGATAGAGAGAGAGAGAGAGAGAGAGAGAGAGAGAGAGAGAGAGAGAGAGAGAGAGATATTGATAGAGATAAAGAAACAGATCCCACTTTTTTTCTCATTCTATCAACGCATAAAGAGATTTTCAGGATATCGATGCTTATCGATCCAAACTCTAACATTTTGTTATCTATACAATCATTAACATGTTTCTGTAATGAACATGAAACACGGAATTAAAAATATTTTATCACGGCTAGCTTGATTAATACAAGATGATTCCATTTTTAACGAATATACTGCACGCACACACACACACACACGCGCGCGCGCGCGCGTGTAATATATATATATATAAATCGTATCAGATGATAACAAATCGAGTTTTGAAAAAAAAAAAGTGAGAGAAAAGAAAAAGGAGAAAAATCGTGAAAATATAAAGTATTATATTACCTACGTATCTACGTAAGCTTAAAAAAAAAAAAAGGAAAAATAAAATACAAAAAAGAAAAAAAAAAAAAGAAAAGAAAAAGAAAGGTCTTTAGTTGAAACGCGATTAGAGTGTTGTTTCGTACAACTCGTATTATTCGTAGACGGACGTCGATCCAATTAGGTTTGCTTTGACTTGGAGAATACTGCTTTAGAGTCTCGTTTTGTCTCTCTCTATCTCTCTCTCTCTCTCCCTCCTTCTCTCACACATACGTACACATACACATACATACATCCTCCCTCTTTCTTTCTCTTTCTCTTTAAAAGGAACTCTCGACAGCTGGAATCCAGAACTATACATGTTGTTCCTCGCGTGGAAACGCACGTGCGGTGCACGGACTAATGCTAATGAGCGTAGAGACTCGTCTCGTAATTGACTGAGAAGTGCGAGCACGCACAGAGTCTATAATATCCCCCTCCCTCTCCTTCCCACCCCAGTTCCTTTTCTTACGTACAACATTCCCCCGCCTTCTCTCTCTTTCACTGTCCCCCCACTCTCCTTCCCCACCTCATCCAACTACTTACCACCCAACTCTACCCATTCCACCGTTTACCGTATACGATCTAGATCATGACGTCCCTTTCTACGACGTGTTGATCGGATCGTCCGATTGACATTGATCCACGCTCTTCAATCATTTTCGTTTATTTTTCTAACTTCTTAGCCTCTCTTCTCTAGAGGTTCCAGTTTTTTCTTTTTTTTCTTCTTTTTTTTCTTTTTTCTTTTTTTTTTCCTTTTCTCTTTTTTTATCTTCGAGATTATCATCTATATATGATCGAATGATCGAATCGATCGATATGATCGAATCAGAAGAAAAGAGCTTCGACAGAGATCAAGTTCCTTTTTTCTTTTTCTTTCTTTCTTTATTTCTTTCTTTATTTCTTTTCTTTTTTTTTTTTTGCTCCCTTCACTTGAAGTCGAATATGCAGAAATGCGAACGAGAAAGGACGTAACTTTCATCTTTCACGTTTTATTTTTTATTAGACGAGGAAAAAAACCATGATAGCAAGAACGAGTTAACTTCCATCGTGGTTTTATGATTTAAAGAAGGATCGCAATTGATTCCACGTGTCGTAGAAACTCCTACGTTAAATTTCTCTTTCACAAATAATTAAGATCGTTAAATATATTAAATGTTATCACGAAAAAATATAATTGACCAATGGATCCGATGGGATTAGTATATACAAAAGGGTGTCCCCAGAGTAAGCATGGAAATATTTTAGGTATTTACTTCGATATATCTTTATGATAAAGGAATAAAAAGATAAATAAACAAAAAAGAAAGTTTGTACAAACGTATCTTCCTCCCTTCCTGCTTCCCCCTCGCGCCGCCACGCCCGAATCCCAAGTATTTAACTTCATCAAATTATAGAGAATTTTCGATTTATATATTATTTATTAATATTAAACAAAATTTCTAACAAATTCGAGCGAATCATTTAAATTGGACACGAAGGGGGTGGGGGGGGGAGGGTCGGGAGGTAAAAAAATCAATCATCGATATAACGTATGCTGAAGCATATTCAAATACGAGGGATATTAAACGGGATATTTATACGAACACACACACACACACACACAGAATGCTCAAATGTAAATTATTAAAAAATAAATGTTGAATTAAATTCTGACTAAAATATTTCCATTATTATTTTCGAGATACCAAGTACTAAAAGACCGAAGGACAAATACAAATACAAATACAAATACAAATACAAAGACGTCATACGTTTTTAGATTTAGACGTACGATCTCCTTGATCGTAGATTTTACGAAGTAACATTCGACGTGAAAGATATCGCGTTTCAAAGATCGAAAGAAACTCTATCGTACTTAGGATTCCACCCACATCAGAAACGATCTGTCACGAGACAGTCTTCGAACAAAGGGCCATTGTACTTGGAACGACTAGCTATCAAAATTCGATAACGGCCAATCGACGATATATTTTCACTCGACACACACACACACACACACACACACACACACACACACACATCCAACCACTCGAGTATACGTACATATATGTATATTCGAATATACACAGATAAGACTAAAGGTATGATAAAAGATGACAACAAAATCCAATCATTTTATCACGAACGACGGACGTGTAACGCGGTCACACAACAACGCGACACGTACGACGACCTTACATCGGTTCGTTCCCATACGCGCGTACACATACTCACACACATATATGTGGTATGAATGTTTTTTACATGCTACTACTCTAACGGATATACGCGAGAAATGCGAGATCGGAAGGTAAGGAGAGAGAACAAGTCGATGTGTGCCAAGGTGACTGAAGCCTTCGTCGATCTTTGTCAGAAAAAAAGGAAAAAAGAAATAAAAAGAAAGAAAAAAGAAAAAGAAGAAGGAGAAGAAAAAAAAAAGAAGAAAATATTCTCCTCGTTGATTTTCTTTTTTATTTCTTAGAAATATTTCTTACGGTGATTTCTGAATCTCCAAGGTTTAGTATATCCATTCGTTGAAAAGGATAACTTCCCCCCCTACTCACCCCCCTTTCTCTCTCTCTCTCTCTCTCTCTCTTTCTCTCTCTCTCTCATCCTACTCGGGATAAAGAGCGTTCCAAGTGAAAAATTTGTGTTGGCCTAGTGTCGAAGCTCAACCGGCTCGGCGCGTGCGGCCGAGCGTAAAATCGGATAACGTTAGAGACCTTCTCGAGGGGAAATAATGCACGGCTTTTGACGGACGGATCAAGAAACGATATGTAGCAGGATTTACGAGAGCTTTCTGAAAAGAGAAAGAGAGAAAGAGAGACATAAAAAGAGGAAGAACGAGAGAAGAAAAAGGAAAGAAAGAAAGAAAGAGAGAAAGAGAGAGAGAGAAAGAGAGAGAGAGAGAGAGAGAGAGAGAGAGAGAGAGAGAATTTGATCTCGATCCATCTCGATGCACATCGAATTAAAATAAATAAAAAAAAAAAGAAGAAAAAAAAATTCGACGAAAGGGATGTTGTAAAAGTTTTTAAATCAACGCGTGGAACTCTCGTTTCATTCCATAGAGTGTCTATAATAAAATGATTTCGAGGAACAAAACGGCGATTTTAAAACGACTTTCGTTGAACGGTAGGCAGTGGTTGATTGTAGGAGTAGTAACAGTAGCAGCAGCAGTAGTAACAATAATAGTAGTAGGTAGGTAGTAGTAGAAGTAGTAGTAGTAGTAGCAGTGGTAGTAGTAGTAGTAGTAGTAGTAGTAGCAGTAGTAGTAGTAGTAGTAGTAACAGCAACGGCAGTAGTAGCAGCAGCGGTAACACGCGAGAGGTAAATGAAAAGCCGACTGTGCGGCTGATTCATTACATCATCCGTGTTTCCCGTGGACTAATTAACAACGTCGTTGTATTTGAGAAATCCAAGCCGATTGCGTGGACTCTCGCATATAGTAGTCGGTCGAGAACCCACGTGAAAACGATAAAATGTCTTATATATGGCTAAAGGAGAAATAACTGTATGTTCAGTGTTGGCGACGTTCGACGTTGGAAACGCACGAGTTTTGAATGAAAAAGAGGTATAGATGGTATAGGTGTCGGTAGAGGCTGTCGAAGTTACCGGAAAGGCTGTTTTACCTTTGGTTCCGTATTGGACGTCTTCATCTTCTTGGCCGGAGGAGGACTAGCCGCAGTGTCCATGGCCTCCTCGGCCGGCGTAGTAAGGGGTGGTCCCGGTACGGAGGCCACCTTGGTCTGTTCCGGCTTGGCCGGGGCCCCAGCTGCCGTTGCGCTGGCCGGGCTCGGCGGAGGACAGGGCGCCGCGGCGCTAGTTGCCGGTGGTCCGGCTCCTTGCGAGACAGAAAAGCCCGTCCTTGAGCTAGGCGGTGGTCCCTGAGTCTGTTGAGGCGCCGTCGCTGCCGGCGTCGGTCCCTGCGACTGGGTTGCCTGTCCCGCCGAGTTTTGACTCTGAGGTGCCGGCGGCCTCGCCGTTCCGTTCATCTCCGGTTTCGATTGTTGCGGCGCGTGATTGTTCTGTGGTTTCTCGTGCTTGTCACGAGCCTTTTCACGGCGATGTCCGCTCGAGCCGCGCTTCGAGCCCGCCGTCGAGGACTGCGCGTTTCCCGTCCCGGTCGCCGAGGCCGGCGAATGGCTGGGTTTAGATTTGTTCGAGGAAGACGATTGTCCGGTGGCACCGGTTTGACCGGCCGTGGTACCGCTACCACCGCCGCCGGCACCACCGGCACCACTACCACCACTACCACCACTACCAGCACCACTTCCACCACCGGCACCACCACCACCACTACCACCACCCGCACCGCTTACACACTCCGAATTTTGAGAGTTTTGCCCGACGGAGGTCGACGATGAGCCCGATGTCGCCGAACCCGACGTTGAGCTCGACGATTGGGAAGATCCGTTGTTGCTATCCTGGGAAGAGGCCGTACCATTGATCTCGTTCGACTTAACGATCTCGTGCTTGGCCTCGCTGCTCTTCGTTCCGGGCTTCGTACGCTTGATCTTCATCTTGAGGCCCTTGTCGACGGTCGCCGAATGTTCAACGGCCATCTTGCCGGGATTTCCGGCGTTACCGTGTACCACGGCGTTTACCGCGCCCACTACAGTCGCGGACCCTTGCTTTCCTCCCGTAACTAGCTGCTGCACCTGCGAAGAGGTCGAACCGTTGCTCGTCTGATTGTTACCAGTACCGTTGTTACCGCCGATGACGATCGGCCCGTTCGCCGTAGGAGCGTTGCCACCTGCGCCTAAGCTACAGGGGCTTTGGGCTCGGCCGTTTCCCGAATTACCGACGACGCAACCACCACCGGCACCACCGGACGAGGAAGAGTTCGAAGAGGAGGAGGACGACGACGAGGACGAGCCTGAGGAGGACGACGAGGACGACGAGACGTTAGACGAGTTCGACGAATTCGAATTGGACGATAACGAGGACGATGACTGATTAACCGCGTTCGATACTACGCCAGACGATACGACTCCGGATACCGAGTTGGACGAGTTAGACGAGTTCAAAGCTGACACTGAGTTTTGAAGATGATGATGATTCGGATTATTCGTGGCCGATGCTGCCGAGGCAGGCGTAGAAGCCATGCCTGTCCCCGAGGAGCTCAGTTTCTCGTCCCTCGTCTTCTCAATGTCCGCATCAAGATCGATTATAAGATCTCCTATGCCAATGTCCCATTCGTTGTCGTCGTACTCAAAGTTGTTGGTCGCATTAGTCGCGGCCGGATCCAGCTCATCGGCGTTAGCAGCCACCGTGCTTGTTTTAGCCTCGCGCTGCTGGCACGCACTGCTAGACGACAACGACGACGACGACGACGAGGAGGAGGAG
>NC_060959.1:6457762-6472762 GCF_910589235.1 Vespa crabro
CTAATGAAACTAATTCTACTTAATGAACGCCAAAGACAATTTTGATCTAATTAAAGTTTTGTTGTAATTCGTTGCATTATTTTTTCTCTTTTGTTCTTTCCTCCTTTTTTCCATACCTCTATATTTTTTCCTTTTACAAGTAATAAAGATAGATACGTCGTCTTCGACTAAATAGAAACATTCGAATTGGTTCGAGATATTCAATGGAATTAGCACGACAATCGTTCGTTCGATCGGTGAAAAGGTCATCGAGGACGCAATCCAGCAGGTTGTCCTTCGCTATCGGTAGAGCGATTCCATGAATGGGAGATCGACGACATGCCTGAGAGAACAATTGGTAAACCCAAACTATTTGCTCCTGTTCCACACCACTCGCTTCCGCTAAACCCCGATCGTAATGACATCAATGAAGTCTATTGCCACCCGTTGAGATAGAGTTTACTCCGATTCGATTGGTACAACACGTTGACCCATGGATTTTCTGTTAAGACCCGATACGACGATAAGGACGTTCGCAAACATATTTCGATCGGTATGATCATCCTAAGCAAAAGTGGTCTAGTAATGCATTATTGTTTCTCTCCTAAATACTAATGTCAGAATTTCAATAGTTCTATTTTTGATCTCTACATTAATATACATACTATATTCTAATATATCCTTAGATACTACATGTAGATATAAAGAATATAATACTACTTGTATCGTTAATAAGTTTATTTAATTTTTACGATGCTAAATCGATAAGATAGCGGATTATAATGATTAACGAAATCTTTCAAGGAATCATTTTGTTAAATCTCAATTGTAAGAGATTTTAATAAATTAAATAAATAAATTACTTTCTTATCGATACACGTCGAAATCAATTTAATCGTTGTCGAACCATCGAATACTCTTCTGTAACTCTTATCGATTTTTTAAAATATATCAGATCAGTGAGAGATAGATGGAGGGGAGGTGAAGGAGGAGGAAGAACAAAAAAGAAATGAATGGTGGTGCTATCTTGTCATATCATCAAAATCTATTTAGTATGAGACCCTAATGGATTTCACAAGTTCTCCGATTACAAGCGTTCTCAGATAGGATATGCTTCGTGGTTCGATCGTATGACTCACGTATCCGTGACTCTCTTCTAACAAACTGAAAAAATATAAACGTAACTCGATCTACTTCGACGTTTGACGAGATCTCGTGGCGTTACACAGGAAAAGACGTTTAATCGCAATAGCGTTGTATCAGTCTTATCTTACGACCAAAAGAAAAAGAGAAATAGATATACGGATAACAAACAATAAGGTATTAGATTTCTACCAGGATGCACATAGTTTAAATTACGCATTGCGTATTTCAAATTAGTCATCTTAATCGCGTCAATTCCTTGCTTATTGCTGAACATATAAACGTATTATAATAAACACACAAATTAAATTGAGATATGTGACTTGCAAACAATAAATTTATTTATTATGTATCTCATTTCATATGTATGTGTGTGTGTGTGTGTGTGTGTATCTGTGTATTATAAATGCATATGTTAAAATATTCAAATTAAATCGATAATCCTTGTAAGTCATATTTTAATTATTCGTTTGCTAAACGAATTAGTTTCATAAAACAGAAAGTAGATAAAATTGACAAAGTTGAACAGTAAATTTATATTGCTCAACGATCATGAAATATTTTGTCATTTGATGTTATTAAGCAATTAATTATTAAGGGAATTTATATGATATGTAGAAAAAATTAATGCGTCGATGACAAGGCACTTTTGGAACGAAAGTTTTGTCAAAAATTCAAAAGTTGAATTTAATCGCTTTGACCCATGAACGTTGTTTGCTCGTTTCACGTAATTAAATCTTATATTTTGTAGTAGGTTGAAAAAAAGTTTACAAAAAATTAATTAATTTTGAACAAAAAAACAGAAAAGAAAAAAAATGAAAAAAAGAAAGAGAAAAAAAATAAGAAAAAAAAAGGAAAAAGAATATCTATGAACACCAAAGCTAAATTTTCTAATATCAATTTACATAATTAAAAATCTTCAATTCTTTGTAATAATTAAAAAATAAATAAATGAATAAAACGAGAAGACAAGTACGTTCAAAAAATATAAAGTTTCTCGTTACTCTACGTAACGCGTACATGATATTTTGACGATCTTTGCAATTAGCAATGTTAATAATAATAATAATAATAATAATAATAACAATAATAATAATAATAATAATAATAACAATAATATTAATGATGATAATGATAATAATAATAATAATAATAATAATAATAATAATAATAATAATAATAATAATAATAATAATAATAAAATGATGACGGTCTGAGCTATTCACTTTACAGTAGCCTTATATTAGATCGTAAAAGATTAATATAGACGTTCGTAGGATGAGGCATTCCTCTTCTTTCCTTTGTCTGTCAGTTTTAATGACTCGGTTAGTATTACACATGCAAGGTAGAAAGCAGGAAGAGGCAATCGTTTATGCTAACGACGCTACTGTAACTTCCTTCCTTCGGAGGGAGACGGGAAAGATCTCTTAACTACTTTAATTAAATGCCCAGGGATTAAGATCTTAAATATACGTTATAAAGTTTATCGCTGATATCAGTGTGAAATTTTTATATATAATATATATATAGATTTTTTTTTTTTTTTTTTTTTTTTTTTTTTTTTGTAAAAATTTTTAAACAGAAAAAGAAAGAAAGAAAGGAGAGGGTAAGAGAGAGAGAGAGAGAGAGAGAGAGAGAGAGAGAGAAAATCTACAATCAATGACGATATGACTAAGAAACGGTGCATAGTGTTTATGAAACGAGTGACGAAAAAAAAAAAAAAAGAAATATATATATATAATCGTAAAAATAAAAACAATCGACGAAAAAAAAATTTTGAAAGAGAAAAAGAACATAAAAGAACGAAAAAAGAAAGAGAGAGAGAGAGAGAGAAAAAAAAATACGTGATATTCATTCGAATCAATGTGCGTGACGAAGACGTTTACTCTACTAACTCGTTGTTATTGCGATTTGATTTATATTGTTTTTCTCTCTTTCTTTCTTTTTTTTTTCTTTTTTATTCTTGTTTTTCGTTGTTTTCCCTTTTTCTGCAACCCTCTTTCTCTTTTTCTTCTACTTCTCATTCTCTCTCTCTCTCTCTCTCTCTCTCTCTCTCTCTCTCTCTCTCTCTCTCTTTTTCTCACGATATACTACACGTCCTTTATATTTCGTTTCTGTTTCTCCGCGCTCCGCGTCCATTTCTCTTTCAATATCCATAATAAAAAACCGGCCTCGTTTACCATATGCCCTCAAACCGAACAAGTCCAATGCCTACGATGCATATATATATATATATATATATATATATATATATATATATATATGTATGTATATATATAGGATGTTTCAAAACAAATATGTTTTCAATCTTTCAACAGACTGGATTGTTCGAAATTAAAAAAAAATATACTATATGCGTGTATATATGTGTATATATATTTTTGTTCTTTTTGTTTTTGAAGCGATCGATGTGAAAAAAAAATAAAAATAAAAATAAAAATAAAAATAAAAAAAGAAAGAAAGTATAATTGCGATCCTCGTAAAAATTAGAATTTCTATTCAAGATTTAAAATTTTTTATCTTGAAAATATATAATACAGATCAATTTTGTAACGGCCTGTATAAGGACTAACAACAGTCAACCTGCGAAAGATGATGATTCTGAAAGTTTGACAATACGGCAGATGCTGCTCTCTTTTCTCTCCGTCTATCTCTCTTCCTTTCTCTTTACTCTTTGACCCCCTTTCATCTTGTCCGTTCTTTCGTGTCATCGACGTTGTAAACAGGAGCTCGTACATATATACGTTCCATCTCGACAACTTTCTCAAAAAGATCTTATAAAATACTCACGAGATAATCAAAATATATCACAAAGTAGTTCTATATATATATATATATATATATATATATATATATATATATATATATATATATATATATATATATAAAGAAAAAAAATGGAGAAAAAAAAATATTTTAAATTTACTTCGAATTATGCATTAAAATTTTTCAATCCAATTCATTTATTCGAATAAATATTAATTTCGAATTTATTAAAACTAAATGTCAATATAAAACAAAAAAAAAAAAACAAAAAAAAATAAATAAATAAATAAATATTTTTACTGAAATTAACGTTTAAAGTAAATACATTATTTCCTTTGAAATAAAATCCTTTATGATAATTATTAAGTCACTTCGAATTTATGAACGAAAATGTCATAAAGGTCGAATAGAAATGAAATACATTTATTCATGAAGACGAATTTGTGAAAAAAAATTTCTTAAAGATTTTAAAGATTAAATTAAATTTTTAAAAGATCATAATATATGTTTCATATTATCAAATTAATTACCGATATTATATAATATATAAATAATTATTTCTCATGAATGATATAAAATCGTAAAATTATAAATCAAAATATCTCTTTTACAAACCGGATATCAATCGTATTGGATTTATCATTAAAATTGAATATATCATTGAGAATAAATCTTTTTTTTGACAAATTACATTGGAAATTTTTTAAATTAAACGTATATTTCGATACGAAAGTTTCTATTATTACAAAATTAATTACCACAGTGTTACTTCATAATATACTAAAAATGATGTCGAATTAATGATCCTTATATTATATGCTTCTTACTTTAGATTACGAAAGTCCATTTGGACGGATAACACAAGCCAAAAATTGAGAAACCAACCCTGCTCCATCCCTTTCCCTGCCCCGCCACATCCGTCCAATCAAATTATCTCTACATTCGAAGTAAAAAAAAAAAAGAAAAAAAAAAAGAAAAAGAAAAAAAAAAGAAAAAAAAGGAAAAAGAAAAAAAAAGAAAAAAATTTTTTTTCCCTTTTTCCTTTTTCCTCTCCTACCACCCTCATCCTCTGAGACTCACCAACGTCGTTTCGCCGTTCTACGCTCGATAATTTCCATTGTTCTCGAGGGTTCTTGTATTTTGAGTGTGCCTACTTCGAGCCAACTTTTCGACCCTTATAAAATACTTCCGCGTCGCGTAGGGATATAACCGACGGGCATTGTGCAACGTGCGCTATATCTCTACCAGATATTATATACATATGTACGTAAGACATAAATCTGTCGCGAGTTAGCAAATACATAACGAGAGTTATATAATTACGCAAGTTTAGATTTACTTCCCCTTGATCGGAGAGTATACACAACATACGTATGCGCGTATACGTATGCATAACAATATAGATCCATAAACTTAGTGGAATAATAGCACGCGGGGTCCGTAGTTCGCATAAATAAGATGAAATCGGGTAAACGTGAAATTTATCTACCGAATGATATTACATACAAATTTGATTATATTGTAATTAACTTTGTATATTAATCCAATTTTCTTCTTTCCTTTTTATCGCCAATACAAAAATATTTATATCAATTTTTAAGTTTGATCGTTTAAAACTTTATTCGTGCTTTGTGTAATAATTATACTATACGTATTTAAAATATATTGCTTAGCATGCTTAGCATAATTATACTCAACAAAAAAAAAAAAAAAAAAAAAAAATATATATATATATATATATATATATATATATATATATTTAAAACGTAGAATTCGAAGTAATTAATTTTATAACAATAAAATAAAACAAATATTAAAAAATAAAAAAGTACAAGCGTACGATTACAGTCACGTGCTATTGTAATAATTATTAAGATAAAATAAAATGAAATAAATTGAAATATAAAAAAGTAAAGTAAAAAAAAAGAAAGAAAGAAAGAAAGAAAGAAAGAAAGAAAGTTGATCGGTAATCGGTGAAAAGTTGCAGTTGCATCTGCAAGCATCTCGATAAGGAGAGGTTGTACAAGGTATAGAGCGTGACTGTGACTGTGACTGCAACTACGACTGCAACAGTAATAGTAACAGTAACAGTAGCAATAATAGTAGCAACGGCAATGGCAACAACAACGACAGCAACAACAGCAGCAACAACGAACGACAACAACGACGATGGCATAGCCAGAGAGCGTAGCCAACGGAGAGAAGGCGGTAACAATCGCGAAGCACTCGTCTAGAAAGGAAACAGGCTTTCGCCATTCCGCTTTCCATGATCGTTCAATTATTCAACAGAGTGAAAGAGAGGGGGGGGGGTGACTACTCTCTCAACGATCCCTTTTCGAATGACGGGATAACGCGGCAACCAGTCATGGCGGACAAGTGTAATGGAATATTAACTTGACGTAATTTCTATTCAATTTCGGGCAGCGTGCTAACACTGCAACCGCAATGCATCACGTGCATTTATGCATCAAACGAATTCGTGTATCTTCGTACGTGTCTGTGTATATGCATGTATATTATGTTTAGACGTATATCGTATATTAATTCTCATAAAGTCCACTTATCTACAATTCGTCTATCCTTTCTTAAATCCAAACAAACAATTTTTATGGTTAAAAAAAAAAAAAAAAAAAAAAAAAAAAGCATAAAGAGTAATCAATTCTCATAATGTTATTTATCTACATTTATCTGTCAATTGCTAAACGCAACAAAACAATTTTTAACAAGATGCTTTGAGAAAAAAAAGAAAAAAAGAAAAAAAGAAAAAAATGAATATTTGTATGACGACAAAATAAACTTTTTTTTTCCTTTTCTTCTTTTTTTTACTGAAACATATATATATGTTAATGTGTGTACACGTATAAGTATATAAATGTATACTATATTCATCGAGACTGTCCCTCTCTATGAATGATTCATAAAGAAATAATATTTAAACAAACGCGTGTTATTAGCAACTTTTCGCACTTGGCATATTTCATAAAAGAATCCCATATACATTTGAATCAACTCGACGCCTCCTCTTACAAACGAAGATTAACGATTGAATTATTTTTGCTCGTAAAATGCACAGAAATAATGTCCAATTTCTCTCTCTCTCTCTCTCTCTCTCTCTCTCTCTCTCGCTCTCGTAGACATGATCTTTGTTCTTTTAAGAAAAATAAAAAATTGTGATTTTTCAACGAAAATAGCATATCTGAGAAGAGAGTGAGAGAGAGAGAAAGAAAGAGAGAGAGAAAAAGAGAAAGAGAAAAAGAGAAAGAGAAAGAGAGAGAGAGGAAAGAGAGAGGAAAGAAAGAGAGGAGGGAGAGAGAGGAGGGAGAGAGAGGAGGGAGAGAGAGGAGAGAGAAAGACAGAGAGAAAGAGATAGCATACAACTACGTACGTACACACCAAACGAGATTCCACTTCCTCACGGTATTTATTTTAGGAAAGCACGGAAAGCAAGCGCCTACGCCGGATCTGAGAGATCTGAGAGATTCACTCGGAGATTTGCCAAGTAACTTCAGAACTCACGTTGCAGCAGCACCAGCATCAGCAGCAACAGCAGCAGCAGTAGTAGCAGAATCATCGCCGTTAATAATAATCGTCGATGTTGCCTTACTTTCAAATCTTTGTTTCGTTTCTATTCCGCAAATGGAAAAGAAAGAAAGAAAGAATGAAATTCTTTTTTTTTCTTCTTCTTCTTCTTCTTCTTCCTCCATTTAATTAAAACTGTCATTTTATTTATTTCTTTCTTTTGTTCGTTGTTCTTTCTTATAAGTAGACATTTGAAATTTACACTGTTATTTCTAATCACGATTAAATTAACTTATCGATGTTACTTTCTAACGATTAATCCATCTTAATTAATTCATACTTTAATCCCTCAAAGCGAACACGAATATTTTATCTATACTCAGATACAATTGTTTCGATGTTAATTTTAATAATGAACGAAAAGAATTTCTTTATTTCTTTCTTTCTTTTTTTCTTCCTTTCTTTTTTCCTTTCCTTCTTACTTTTTAGAAAAGAATTGTTTTCCAACTAATTTCCAATTATAATTACAATCGGTCTCAATTCTTTTTATCAAAAATATCTAATTAGAATTTTTCTAACGCCTACGAAAATTTACTGTATTCTATTTATTTATTAATTTCTTTTTATTTCTTTTTTATTTTTCCTATACTTCTCACACGAATTATTTCAAAGAAGCGAAATCTTAAAATTCTTCGTTTCAATTAATTTTTACACTTTACTTCCTTAAAATGAACTCCATATTTCTTATACTCGCTAAGAATTTATGAAAAAAAAAAAAAAAAAAAAAAAAAAAAAAAAAAAAAAAAAAAAAAAAAAAAAAAAAAAAAAAAAAAAAAGAATGTGCTTTGTGGAAAGAAGAAAAAAAGAAAAAAGAAAAGAAAGAAGATGAACTTCTATTCGAACTTCCTTTAATTATAATCACAACTTTCGTCACACCTTGCGATAAACGAGGAATTAAAATTTTTTCAACGATTATTACAATCCTTTTCTTACATCATAAAAATTATCCTCCAAAGAAGTATTCGTAAATTTCAATACACGTGTAACTTTTTTCTTTCCCTTATCTTTCTTTTTTCTTTTCCTTTTTTTCTTTTCCCTTTCGTTAGAAAAATCGAAACAAATAATTGCGAGAACCCGAAAACGATAAATAGGCAAGTATTTCTATTAATTCAAAACGTATTTATAAAGACGTTAAAACTAGCCATGTAACGTTACAAGTAAAGTGCCCATATACTCGTACAAGAACTATCGATCGACAAAGTGGCACTCGCAAGCGTCCAACTCGCAAAAGTTGGTCACGTTTTGACACGTTTTCCGCGACGTAGACCGACAGACTCGCTCGTTTCGTTGGCACCGAGGTCACACAGTCTTCACTCTACCTGCTGTAAATGGAGATAGAAAGAGAGAGAGAGAGAGAGAGAGAGAGAGAGAGAGAGAGAGAAACTGCGTTGAAGCCACGAGGTCGTCTTCGTCGTTGTCGTCTTCGTCATCGTCATCGTAATCGTCATCGTCATCGTCATCGTCATCGTCGTCGTTACACAACCAAGAAAACCAGCACGACTACTTTAAAAGCTTCTCGTTCTTACTAATATTTATTTTCATGTTTGTGTTATCACGCGAATGAACGGACGCAACGTTAAAGTGTGCCGAACGCGTTCGCCTTATATATATATATATATATATATATATTTTTTTTTAATATTATCGTTACTTTCAACATACCTTTTATCGTCGTTTTTACGAATTTTAAAAACGAGTCTAACAAAAATATATTAACATGTTAAAACGAAAAAGAAAAAAAAAAAGAAGAAAAAAGAAAAAAGAAAAAATAAAAAGGAGAAAAATAAATAAAACGTTTATATACTTTTGTAATATTATGTAAATATCAAATTATACATTATACATTATATATATATATATATATATAATATATCTGTATTTTGTTTAATTTACTTTTTTATCTTCACAATAGTGAACTAAAGTTATTTCGTGTACGGGAAGAAAAATTTTTCGAAATAAAACTCGAGTAGAAAAATGTTTTTAAGTTATTTCAAAAGTCAATGAATGTTTTTCTATACCTTTTAGACTAATCGTTTTTCTTTCTTTCTCTCTCTCTCTCTCTCTCTCTCTCTCTCTCTCTCTCTCTCTCTCTCTCTCTCTCTCTCTCTCTCTCTCTCCCTCTCTCTCTCTCTTTCTTTCTTTCTTTTTCAACGTGAATTTAAAGACAAAAAGAAGCCTAGAAAGTTTCGAGAAAGAGTAATTGATTTTTTTTCTTTTTTTTTAAATCGTCTAAAAACTTTCGATCCACTCTATATAATGTTTAATACATTATAATTACATTAGTACATGTAATAGTATAATTTTCAGTTATATCTTTATCTTTTCTGTTCTTTTTTTTTTCGGAAATGTAAATACAACAAAAATTATGATTGAAGACGGTTAACAAATAAAAAGAATGAAGCACAATATTTTTAAATATCAGTAAAAAAAAAATTGTTAAAAATGATGTTTACATAAAAAATTTACGATACGTCGAGGGTGTTTCCATCCATCCCTCTCTCTCCTCCTCTCTCTCTTTTCCACTCGTTCTCTCTATTTACCAACGAAAAAGTATGTATTACCTCGAGCCATTCACCTCAGGCACAAATTTATATATATATATAATCACACACAGCATACGCTTTGAATAATTCGAGGAGAAAGATAAAGAAAAAAGAGAAGCTCGGACGTCTACTTTCCCGCGTTTCTTTTTTCTTTTTCTTTTCTTTCCCTTTTTTGCTGCAAACGTCAGTATCACACAGCTTGATATGTCGTCTCTCTCTCTCTCTCTCTCTTTCTCTCTCTCTGGCTTAACATTTACTTCCACAACCGGTGGCACATTGCGTGATACGAAATTACGAGAGGTAGATAATTATTATGCAGCTGTCACCGGACTCGGTGTAATATAAAAATACAAAAAAAAGAAAAAAAAGAAAAAAGATAATAAGAAATAAAAAGTAAAAAAGAAGAAAAAAGAAGAAAGAAGAAGATGAAGAAGAAGAAAAAGAAGTAAGAAAAGAGAGATCTTGTCGGAGAATTCTTTCAAGAGAAAAAAGGTGAATCCTCATCATCCAAATAAATTCATCGAAACGAGACCGAGCGATTTTATACATCGACTCGTTATAATCATGTTAACCGATAAAGAGATTAAAGAAATTATAAGGGATTATAAGGGATTATAAGGGAAGGTACTCTCGAAGGTATTATATCCTTCTCCTCGCCCCTCTTCTTCATTCTCATCCTTCTTCTTCTCTCTCTTTCTCTTTCTTTTCTCCTTTTTGGTTCTCTACTCGTTCGAACGTAAAATGCACTTTCGCGAGGGGTTAAACGATTCTCTTGTAAATTCCCAAATTTATGGGCATTCCCGCGCGATATTACTACGAAGAGACAAACTATTATAAGAAGTAACACAGCCTTGAAATCGTATTCGTTTGCGACTCGTTTTCGTGCTCTGACCATCCTCTACTTTACCTTATAGCTACTAGTTTCCACAGACGTTATCATTAACTCGTTACGAAGCTGAATAATGTGCCAACAGTTGTATATTCTAATACCATTTGCTATGTCTCCTTTCAACATACTCTCTCTTTTTTTCTTTCTCTCTCTCTCTCTCTCTCGCGCGCGCGCGCACTATATTTCTGTTTTTCTCGTTTAAGCGATAAACATTATTATATCGAAAACACGATTACATTATACAGAAATACCATGGAATATCATCAGCGATATTCCGTAAAAGATTTAATCGTTTATGAAGGACAACTTCGTAATTACGAACATAATCGTTAATCAATACCGATAAGAAATACCTTTTCAATAGAGAGAGCCGACTAAAAGGAATCGTTCGTTAAGATTAATATTATCGTACAATTAATATTATCATACGATTTTTCCCAAAATAAAGATAAATAAATAAATGTTAAATAAATAAATTAATAAGCAAATATAGGGTCAATTTTATTATCGTTAGTCGTTTTTACTTTCATTTCTCTATCTCTATTATTAATTCTCTTTAGGAAAATAATGTTTACGAAATCGAAATAAATCGTGATAAACGTTGGAAAGTTATTATATCTGGAAAAATTAAAATCGTGCCAACGACGGATGCTCGATATTATAATAAAACCTTCCTCTCTCTCTCTCTCTCTCTCTCTCTCTCTCTCTCCTTGCCTCCCTCTCTCTCTCTCTCGCTATTTCTTTCTCTCTCTCTCTCTTTCTCTATCTTTTTCTATCTCTGGTTGGTGCATCGACGGCGCACGCTCTCGAAGAACTTCAATCGCAAACTCATTAGGGCCCTCCAAGCCGAGCTATGGAAACTCATTGCGAGGAGATGAAAAGCGAAGTGGAAAGTAGTTCACCGAACAAACAGATCTGCTTGGCCCGCATTCGAATTTCGCTTAGCCTTTCTCCGTTTCCCAACCCCGTGTCTTTTATTCCCCTCTCTTCCTTTCCCCTTAACCATCCTCCTCTCACTCTCTCTCTCTCTCTCTCTCTCTCTCTCTCTCTCTCTCTCTCTCTCTCTCTCTCTTTTTCTTTACCTACTCCACCTTTTCTTTTACTTCTTCTTCTATTTTTACTATCGGCCGGAGCCGACCGACCAACCGACCAACCGACCGATCGTCGATAAAGCCTTTACATCTAGATTCCTATTAAATGAAAAATATTCAAAGGATTTCTCTATCGACGCGTAATCTTCAACTACCCTCCTCAACCCCCCACCACCAACCCCATCCTCTTTCTATTTTCCTCAAGAATCTCGAGTAATCGCAAAGAGCCTGGAATAATGTCAGGAAATAAAATATCCTCCGATACTTGGCTCGAAAATCAACGAGTTGTTCTTTCAAATTTCCTTCCTCTTTCCCTTCCATTCTTTCTCTTTAAGCAAAATTTCCCTAGAGCGGGACTCACCCACACAGCCCCACCACCATCCACATCGGTCTCAACGCGATGTTATTAATTTTCAATTTCCTTTTTCAATATTACAACGCTACAGTGATTTTTTTTTTTTTTTTTTTTTTTTTTTTTTTTTTTTTTCTTCAATAACGGAAGCCCTACACGCGAAATCGTACGACGATTTTCCTTCAAACTTGTAACATTCATTCAAGGCATTTTTAATCGATTAACAAAAGTTATAATATTAATTTCGTTTTAAAACGTCCGACGAAATCCTGTTCGAGTGTCAAGATGATGAAAGTTTTTAATAAATAATTTCCCCATGAGCAACAGAGAGAAAGAGAAAGAGAAAGAAAAAGAGAGAGAGAGAGAGAGAGAGAGAGGATCGTTGAGTTATCGCCTAACGACGAATGGTAGTCAGAGAAATTCGTACACGACGCAAGACTTTGAAATATTTTGTTCGCAGCCGACAGTCTTTGAAACTGTGCCAAGAACTCTCTCTCTCTCTCTCTCTCCCTCCCCCCCCTCTCTCTCTATCCATCTATCTATCTATCTCACACATACGCACGCTCTCTCTCTCTCTCTCTCTCTCTCTCCCTCTCTCTCTCTCTCTCTCCTTCTCTTTCTCTTTGTCGATCGTTTTGACAGGGAGCAACATTCAAAGATATCCTTCTTCGAAGCGTTCTGAAATATCTACTGGTAACGATCGAGAGAACCTGTAACAACGTTGACTCTACTATCGACTGTCAACTCGTCGAACTACGGACGGCCATTGTCCATGTTACTAACTTACTTTTACGAGCTCGACTCGATTTAACTTTGTCGAGATCCGCTCTATGTTGTTTACGATATCTCTCTCTCTTTCTCTCTCTCTCTCTCTCTCTTACTCTGTCGTTCTCTCTCTCTATTTCTCTCGTTCCATCGCGTTCACGTCCATAGATTTTTCACTTTATGTATTTTCATACGTTATCGTTTACCTAACAAAACGTACAACTCAAAGCGACATCATGATTTTACGAGGTAGAACGTCCGACTCGATTCGAACGACCGACGAGATTCGCGCCTTTTCCATTCCGATCGTTATCGCTTTACTCGTGTGTACTTCTATTGTATTCCGGACTGTTAACAGAGTGAGACATTTAAATGACCGGCCATTTTTAAATCGCACGGTCTATCGCCTCTACAAATACGATATCTACATGCTCGTTGAACCACAAATAATATCTGTGTATAAATAATAACTATGAAGATAAAATTATGACTATAAATAAAATATATGAATATATAATTAATATTCATGTAAATAATATCTATATTTTCAATATATATATATATATATATATATATATATATATATATATATATATATATATATATATATATATGCATGTATGTAAATGTTATATAAGTAATTAGCGTCTGGGTTGCGTCTACACATGCTTGGAATCTGTAAAATGCGTCAGCAGCTTAATTATCAGCAATGGGTGAAAAAAAAAAAAGAAGAAAAAAGAGAGAGAGAAAGAAAGAAAGAAAGAAAGAAAGATAGAAGAACAGTTAGAAGAATCTGCATTTTGCAAGAGATTTAGAGAAGACTCCTTAAGAAATTTTTGAATTGGATAAAGAAACAGGTAGCTTGTACGAAGAAAATTTCATCGGGATTTATCGAAGCCGGATGTGGTAACGAGCGCGTTAATAACGAAGAAATCATTAAGAATTTCAAGCTGACAATTAATATTCCGTATCTCTATGATTCCTTCAGATAAAATAAAGAAAAAAAAAGAGGAAACTATTAGAGAGAGAGAGAGAGAGAGAGAGAGAGAGAGAGAGAGAGAGAGAGAGAGAGAGAGAGAGAAATAAGGGAGAAGAAAAAAAGAAAACAAAAAAAGAAAAAGAAAAAATTAAAAGAGATGGAAAGAAAAGAAAAGAGAAGAGAAAAAAATTTTCATCGGGGAGAGATCGAAGGATGGATCGATGAGCTGCTCGGTCGGAAATAAACTCGAGGATAAAAAAGGATCAAGAAGAAAAGCTCTCGTTTCAGTAATTTAACGGAAGGGAAACAGTCTCGCCTCGAACGAGTCCCCTATCGTCGATCTCAATTAATACCAGCCAGCCGTGCGTGCGAGCGAGAGAGCAAGCAAGAGAAAGAAAGAGAGAGAGAGAGAAAGAAAGAGAGAGAGAGAGAGAGAGAGAGAGAGAGAAAGAGAGATAATCGATCGACGAGATTCCGATCGGCTTTTGCACGAAGCGATTGCGCGAAAGGAATCGCCTTTTTCGATGCAAGTCACGATCGATGGATCGTATTGGATGAATCGATCGATCGATCGATCGACCGACCGATCGATCGATCGATTGATCGATCCTTGAAGCTCTACGGCCAACTGGTAAACTTCACTCCTCGTCTTCGATCCGACAAACGTCATCCTTCTCGTTCGATCAACGAGGATACTAAGTCCACTATTTTCTTTCTCTTTTTTCTTTTTCCCCCCACTCCTCTCTCTCTCTCTCATATATATATATATATGTGTGTGTGTGTGTAATCATTAATTATTTTTATCAATATCTTATGCGATCGGAATTAATTCAGTCCAAAAGAAAATCTTTGTGATAATATTCTCTGATAATAAAGAATAGAGAAGAGATGACGACGACGACAACAGCGACTAT
>NC_060959.1:6475262-6477762 GCF_910589235.1 Vespa crabro
AGCAGCAGCATCGATGCGAACCGTAAACAGTGGTTCTCAATCCATCGTACGAGTTATAAGTAAAATTAACGTTTGCGTGAAGTTGCAATTATCAATTTTAAAACGAAGTAAAAAAAAAAAAAAAGAGAGAAAAAAAAAGAAAAACAAAAAAAAAACAAAAAAAAAGAAAGAAAGAAAGAAAAATGAAACTGAAAAAAAAAGAAAATAAATTAATAAATAAAAAATCCCTCGTATGTGTACGAAGAATATACTAGAATATAAAGAATAACTAAAGGGAAAGTTAAAGAATAAAAGGAAAAAAAAAAGAAGATAGACAAGGTATAAAGAGGAAGGGAGGGAGGGAGGTAGGGAAAAAAAAGAAAGAAAAATTTGACGTTCATAGAGGACTCCGCTAAGATTTGAATCGATCGAGGTATGAGAAACACTGTGATTCCCCTCGAACCTCCCTCGCCGACCAACGACGGCGGCGAACGCGCACCGATATAATTAGCGTGTTTAACTCTGATTTATAATGACACTGGAAACGCCTACTGTCCATGAGCCGTATCAACTGTAGAATCCACGCATGTATACGTATGTAGATGTTTAATATAAGCGCGTGCTATCTCTCTCTCTCTCTCTCTCTCTCTATAACTTTCTCTCTCTATCCATCTATTTCCCTCCTACGTCTAATTCCTAATTATCGTTCCCAATTATGTTGGAGAATACGTGAGTAACCATCGCATCAGATAACAATACCAACGGAATAGAAACGTAAACGTTGAATGTTACAAAGATGGATCGCACCACCACCATCTCCTAATTTTCTCAGAGTCGGACGAGTCAACTCTAAAGAATAGAGAACTTCGATAAGACGTCTGTCTCTTTGTCTCTATGAGTACGCGCTCCCTCTATATGTGTATGTACCGGTACGTATGTGTTACGTATTTATATGTGTATACAGAGGTGATCCAAAGATCTTTAATCCTAACACAATAATGTCTCTGTTGTTCTTACGTACATAAGTACCACAACGAAAAAAGAACTTACGAGTAAGAACTATATATATATATATATATATATATATATATATATATATATATATATATATATGTGTGTGTGTATACACATCCAAAGTAAACACGTTAGCTGTAAATATTAAGAGTTCTTCTCGTGATATAAAAAAAAAAAAAAAAAAAAAAGAAAAAAGAAAGAAAAAGAAAGAAAAAAGAAAGGAAAGAAAAAGGAGTAATTACCAGTTGCTATTTGCAATGGTTATAAACAAGTATAAAAATAAAATAGTTTTAAGATTTACGAGAATATTCGTCATAAAAAAAAAAAAAAAAAAAAAAAAAAAAAATTACATTACATTGGACATACACATATTGAACGAATCTAATGTAAAGATCTGTTCGAAAGGAATCAATTTTGATCTTGAAGATGGGATAGGTCGGGTGAAAAGAAGGAGGAGGAGAAACAGGAGAAGGAGAAGGAGGAGGAACGGAGAGAGAAATAGGAGAAAAAGAAAAGAAATATACCGGATGTCTATATATTCTGACACGTCTGTCGGCCATTTAAAGTAAAAGGAAGAATGAACGAAACTGCATTTTCTCTACATATGAAAGATGGATAGTTGAAGAAAGAGGAAAAAGAGAAGGAGAGACAGACAGACAGACAGACAAACAGACAGACAGATAAAGAGAGAGAGAGAGAGAGAGAGAGAGAGAGAGAAAGAGAGTAATAACAAAAGAGAAAGAGCGATAAATCTTCGTTGGGGGAAAGCACACCTGTTTGTTCTCGCGTCGATAACGGGACGAAGGGTAAGGTTGGAAAAAGAAAAAGAAAAAGAAAAAAAAGAAGAAGAAGAAGAAGAAGAAAAAGAGAAGAAGAGAAAGAGGAGGATGGAGAAAGAGAGGGAAGGTGGTGTAAGAGAAGAGAGAGAGAGAGAGAGAGAGAGAGAGAGAGAGAGGGATGGAGGTGAAGAGAAGAGGACTTCTCGAAAGTCTCGTGCAAATAGTTACTCGGGTATGGACGCGGGTTGGTTGGTTGGTTGGTTGGTTGGTTGGTTGGTTGGTTGGAGTTTATCGCTTATATATACCGGGTGTCTCGAGTAGATAGACTTTAATAGTCTCTCATTTATCGGCTTTGCGTGGTCGCAAGATATAATGTGTATGTGGGCGATATATGGAGGAAAGTTTGCAACGAGCTTACGTCGTCGTACGAATGACAAATCGGAAAGTTTAACTATGTTCGCGATATCGTAACGTCGACGGCGCTCGGAGAAAGATAATGTTGGATAACGGTTGAAATATGAGCTCTACGTTGTGAGCCCGTAACCATCGCCAAAGAGAGGAGAGATCCGAGAGACATCGACGTTTCTATCTCTCTCTCTCTCTCTCTCTTTCTCCCTCTGTCTCTTTCTTTCTTTCCTTCTTCCTCCTTTTTTTCTCTTATATTTATACGGTGGTGGTACATACGATATTCTGATAAAGAGAGATTTTCTGTAGATATTAAATATTAA
>NC_060959.1:6480262-6507762 GCF_910589235.1 Vespa crabro
GATCGAGCGGCAATGATGATTCAGTCAAAGGAAATTTAATTTGATCTATAACGATCGTAGAAAGCGTTTAGTATCTATAATAAAATATTATTATTATATTATCTAGTATCCGGTAATATAATTTTTATCTTTATATCACTATATTATCTCGATGCAACCAGTCTACGAAATATTTTCGCTACAATGATCACAAATATGGCTCTCTCTCTCTCCCCCTCTCCCTCTCTCTCCCTGTCACTTACTTTATATGCATCGTTGGTGTACGTATGCCAAGCTCGAGACACCGACAGTCTGTTACCTGGAACGTCCGTTTTCCTGTCACGCGATTTTCCTTGCCTTTAAGTCTTCGAATAACTTCGTAAATATCGTTAAAAAAAAAAAAAAAAAAAAAAAGAAAAAAAACCGGAAAGAAAAAGAAAGAAAAAAACAGATGACTAACGGCGTTCGACTCATTTAACATCAATTTTCAATTGATTTATTTATTTATAAAAAAAAAAAAAAATATTTCATGTTATATATATATATTTTTTGTATCACCAACTTGTTAATCGTTGTCTTTTTTTTTTTTTCTTTTTTTTTACATTGAAAGTAAAATTTTAATTAAACGAAAAGAAAAAGACAGAAAGAAAGAAAGAAAGAAAGAAAGAAAGAATGAAAAATAAGATCATTTCCCTACTAGTTTTTCTATTCCTAATAACGTAACATCAAACGCTATTAGAAGCTAACGGCTCAATTCTCATTACGATCTCACTATCTGGCACCGTTTCCACCAACTTTAAGACTTATTGCGTTTCCTTGGCAAGGTACATTGCCAGGACTGATACTGCCAATACTCTTATACAATTTGTTGACGAGACCATTAAGAAGAGAATGCTTGCCAACAAATAGTAGTAGTTCCCTCCCCCCTCACCATCGTATCGTACGAGGAGGTGCAATACCGCGAATAAAAGACTTCCACTAATCTTTCCTCCCATTTTCAATGTGAATTTTAACGTTCAATGTGAACAGACATCACATTTTCAATTTTGACCAATGAAATATTCGAATGTTCGAATGTTCGACGTTGATTTTACATCCACAAGAATTATCATTAGCAATTTATTTTTCTCCTTTAAATTTTAATTCCATTTTTCATTCACACTGTACCGAAGATTTCTATCTTATATATATATATATATATATTCACAAAAGTAAGATTGTACACTTTCTGATAAGATTATGATCTAGAGTAAAAAAAAAAAAAAGAAAAAAGAAAGCACTATTGTACGCAATATATATATATAAAACAAAAAGTACTATGAGAGGATAATATATTTTTATTTGAAACAACATTTAAACAAAAAAAAAAGAAAGAAAGAAAAATATTCAAGTGTTTCTAAGATTTCTATCTTATACACATATTTACAAAACATAAGATAACACTTTGCGACAGGGATCTTTAATCTAAAATAATACATACATACATACATATATATATATGAAAATGAACACTATTGCATTTTATTAATGCAACAGAAAGTCACGAGAAACCTATATATATATATATTTTTTTTTTCCCCTATTAATAGCAACGGTTCGACGAAGAGAAAACAAGAAAAACGAAAAAGAAAGCAAAGAAAAAAGAAAAAAAAAGAAAGAAAATAAAAGAACTGTACCCACAAAAAGATATATCCTACCAAAGAAACAAACACATTTTCTCCGAATATCACAGTGGCATGTTGTCAAAAAATTGTCACGAATTGGAAGAGACGAAGATAAAAAAAAAAACTAAATAAATAAAAAGAAAAGAAAAGAAAAGAAAAGAAAAGAAAAGAAATAGTTGAAAATCTACAAAGAGAAATATAGAGACAAAGATAAAGATAGAACGTAAAAGAGGGGTTGTTCCACCAAGGTTCTTGGATGAGGAGAAGAAAGAGGAGAAGGAGGAAAAAGAGGAGGAGGAAGAGGAAGAGGAGGAAGACGAAGGCGAAGACGAAGGCGAAGACGAAGGCGAAGATGAAGGCGACGACGTATGTATGTAAAGAGTGACAAACGAAGTTTACAAAAGTCGCTAAAGTACGGCCGAGAGAGGAGTCGTGGTAAAAGTAAATATTCGTCTTTCCTCGTCTTCATCTTGTGGTTGGTCGTCACACTGTACTAGCAAACGAAATGAGCAAGCTGTCTTCCTCCCTACTCCCCATTTCCCCCTAACCACCACCAACTTCCCCTTCTCGTTCTCTTCTTCCTCCTCCTCCTCCTCGTACTGTTTCAACGTGAGTCCCATTTCCGGTGGAGGGTTCCTCATACGAAGAACCTCCTCCAACACGATCAAGCGAGCGTGCAATGCAACATCGAAGAGCCATTTGTAATCGTTAACGAGCGGATAGAGTTACACGTTCATTAATTCTAAAGAATCTCTCTCTCTCTCTCTCTCTCTCTCTCTCTCTCTCTCTCTCTCTCTCTCTCTGGATCGATGAATCAATAGATCGATGGTTGGATCGATCGATAACGAGCGTGAGATCCTCTGAATTCGTTAAATCATTGTTATACATTTTTTCTTCTCTTCTCTTTAATAATTAAATTGTTAATTAGTAAAATATATATATATATATATATATATATATATATATATGCATATATGTATATACATATATAAATGTTCTTAGAAATTCAATCGGCTGATCCATGAAATTATATTATTATGTGCATTTATTTCTTTTTCAGTCAATTAAGTAATTAATTAGCAAAGAAAAAAAAAAAAGGAGAGGAAAAATAGGAGGAAGAAAAAAGAAGAAGATGGAGAAAAGAAAAAGAAAAAATTATAATAAAAGAGATAAGTTAAAAAAAATTAAAGTATTCAAATCGTTATCATAGATATTTATAAAACACGTATTAAAATATAGATATTATCGTATTTGTATTAGTTATTTGTTGGCTTTATCACCAATTCGAAGCTGTTTTTCTCTTCTTTTTCTGTACACACACACACACACACACACACACACACACACACACACTTCTTCTTCTTGTTTCTTTTCTTATTACTTTCTACTAATTGATTAATTAAAATAGTGAAATTGAGATAATTATTAGAGAACAACAAATGATAAGTTGTAAAGAGCGATATATAAGTTTAAAAGAATTCAATCGAAGGTTCCGTAATATTATTTCTTTATCATTGCTGAATATTTCTAAAGAGTTGAATTTAATCGAACACTATAAAAAAAAAATGGCGTCTCGTTATCATGAATTCGAACTTTCTCACTTTCTCAATCGGCTGTTCTCGATTTCGTTTTCCGATCAAACACGAATACGGCAAATGATTTTCTTTGGATGAAAAGCGATAAACGATGACGATAACACGATAAACGGCCTTTTGAAGTAGAACGCGAATCGACTATGACTTAACTTTGCCAATAAATCATCAACGGCCTCGCGTCATCCGGTCGCTCTTCTACTATGTAGATCCGGCGAATGTGGTCGAACACGCGCACGTATAAGTTATATATAATGCTCGTGTTATCTCCTTTAACGATTTACAACAGCATTTATTATAACGGGTGTTGTATCGGAAATTATCTATATTCTTGGAAAAAGTTAAATCAATCAGGTTACAGTTATTAGTCAGTTTGATCGTAAATTATTTAGGAACGAACGCTTTTCCAATAGCACGAAATTTTCTTCATAAAGGAAATACTTAAAATTTTCTGATCCGTTAATCAATTGAAAGAAAAAAGGAAAAAAAAAAAAAGAGAAAGGAATAAAAATAATTCCATACACCGGATTATTCACCTTAGCGGGAAAGAAATTAATTCTGAAAGTATAGCATTTAACAAAAATTACTTAGTAATGAATGTTCTAATCGATGAAATTGTTCCTATAAAAAGGAACTTTATTAAAACTTCTCCAATCCGTTAAACTAATTTCGAAATAATTCCATGCTGTGTATTGTATAATTCCCCGCGTAAAGTGAATTAATTTTAAAAATATAACATTTATCCAAAATTACTTAGAAATGGAATGTATTCTGATGTATATAAAATAATTTTCTTTAGAGAGGAATACTTCAAACGTCTGATCCGTTAACTAATTTAGAAATAATTCCATACCATAAAGGAACGGTATTTTGTTGTCGTTAAATAATTAAAATTTCTCTTTCTATTAAAACGTCAAATTTCTCCTAAAACTAATTTAAACTCTGCGAGTTTGATTATCGTCTAACGTGAAATGATTCTAAAGAATTTAAAAAGAGAAAAAGAACAAAAAAAAAAAAGAAAAAAAAGAAAAAAAAAGAAATTAAAAAAAAGTAAATAAATAAATAAATAAAGTGAACTTAATAGTCATTTAAATAATTATCGAACGCAATCGAAATGCAAGAGGTAACAAATAATTTACGTTTGATCGTTTTCTTACTCTTTATTTACTTATTCTAAAATGCTAATAAAACCAGAACCTAATGAAGTCAGAAAGATACTTTTGGTAACACCCTGTGTATATATATATGTGTATATATATATATATATGTGTGCGTATATATCGATCGAGTGACAGATTAGGATCGATTGTATTAGATTAAGGCGAGAGCCTGTTAATTAATGGAGCGCATTGGCCCTTCGATTAGTCGAGAGCAAGTTTCGGTCAAGCCTCCCCCTCTCTCTCGCTCTCTCTCTCCCACCCTCCCTCTCTCTGTCACTCTCTCTCGTCGTTCGTTACGCGTTGACGCCCACTATCTCTTCCTACGCAATCATGCGTGAAACGCAACATTCCCATCGAGATGTCTAACTACATCAAAACGAGCGATAACAAAGCCCTTACATTCTATTTTCTTTTCTTCTTTTTTTATTTTTATTTTTTTTTTTTTTTTTTTTTTTTTTTTTCAATAACGCCAAAGGGTAAACAAAAAAAATATACATTACATATATATATATATACACACACACACATATATATACGCACAAAAGGGGATGGAGGTAAATGAAGAAAAATTGAAAAGCAAACTCAAGAAACATAAGAATAAGTATACTTTTTCGATAATTTTGAATCTATTAACGAGCCCTATTGTTTCTCTTCATACACAGCTGTATGACATATGCATGTATATACATATGTATATATATATATATATACATATATGCATATAAATATGCATAGATAGATGTATATACATATTACGAGCGCGTCAAGTGTGCAAGAGTATCGACGGCAAATGTGTTATTAAACGCGTGATGCGCTAAAATCGTGTATGCGGCTTAGCACGGCGGAATGCCGATGTAATTAAATTCGATAACTTTATCATGGTATTCGATTAATGCCATACGATACGATATTACGTTAGCTCACCGAGCGAAGATAAAATGTAATTATAAAACGGTGCTGGCAGACGCGTCGTGTTTCGACTATGTATATGTATATGTATATATATACACGTATGGTATCTATATATGCATGCACGCATATACGTCTGTATATATATATATATATATACACATATATGTATTAACACGACGAGTAGTAACGAATGGAGACAAAAAATGGGTGAAAAAAGGGGTTGACGCGCCCGATCGGTGTACTAAAAAAAAGAATAATAAAAGAAGAAAAAATGGGGTAAAGAGAGAGAGAAAGAGAGAGAAAGAGAGAGAAAGAGAGAGAAAGAGAGAGAAAGAGAGGGGAGACAGAGAGGGAGAGAGAAGGCGATGGAAAATCCAGGGAAAAGCCGAGAGACAAACGCGATATGAAATTTTCGTAGTTTGGAACGCGTTTCCAGAAATGGGTGGATTCGGGTGTTGTAGGGAATAGAGGGAAAGGTAGGGTAGGGATGGAGGCCAGGCAGGGTGTAAAGGGATAAAAAAAAAAAAAAAAAAAAGAGAGAGAGAGAAAAAAAAGAACAATAGAAGAACGAAATTGATAGAATGGGCACGTAGAAGGTAGGTATACGTCATCGCTTATTTCTGTTTTATATATATATATATATATATATATATATATATATATATATATATATTCTTTTTGAAAGCGGAAAAATATGGATCCGCTGGCTAAGGGAAAATCATCTTTCAAAAACAAAGAGCCCACTACAATCCAATGTAAGATAATTATGTTCCAATGTACTGTTAGGTTAACAAATATATATATATGAAGACGTGATTATGAGAGTTAGAACGAATAAAATATAAAAGAAAAGAAAATAATAATAAATACATTACGGGGGGGGGGGATACAGGAGGGAGAGAGAGAGAGAGAGAGAGAGAGAGAGAGAGAAGTATGATTGTGAGAGTCCAAAAAAAGAAAATAAATAAATGAATGAATGAATATAAAATAAAAAATGAATGAATGAATGCATGAATATAGAATAAAAAATAAATGAATGAATGAATGAATGAATAGTATAAAAAATAAATAAATAAATCGTGCTAGAGCGAAGATAAAAAAAGGAGACAGAAAGAGAAAAAGAGAGAGAGAGAGAGAAAGAGAGAGAGAGAGAGATTACGATGATCTCTACTACGAATATTCTTCGAACGGTCGACGAGGCTTTTAATGGTTCTTTCCTCTCGTTAACTCGAGCCACGCACAAAGGCACGCTTATCTCTTTCTCTTTCTCTCTTTCTCTCTTCTCTTCATTCTTCGAAGAGACGAACCATGCAACACGTACGCATATGCATCGAGCGCGAATCCGTTGTGAAAAAGAAACAGAGAGAAAAAAACGAAAAAAAAAGAAAAAAGAAGCGAAAAAACTCACGATATTTTCCTGTTAAGGAGAAAAAAAAGGAAAAAAGAAATAACGAAGAAGAAAAAAATAGATATATGATATGTTTAAATTGAAACGAGGAAGGAAAAAAAAAATAATCACGTAGAACAAAAACATTTTCTTTGTACGTCATACTAATCGTATTTACATAAACGTATTTATATTTACACGCTTGCATATGTTGTATTAATATATTATGTAATTTATAATTATTATATTATATTATGTTATATATATATATATATATATATATATATATATATATATATATATTATTTAATGCTATAGTACTATATATATATGATACTTGATTATAGTATAAATATTATATACTACATTATATACAGTACATATACTATTATTATTATATTATCATATCGTTATCATTATTATTATTATTATTATCATCATTTAATATTACATAACATAATATAGTATAATATATTTATATATTATGAAAGAAAAAGAGAATGAAAAAGAAAATGGATATACAAAGAGAATATTTGTTTACAAAAGTAAAAAGAGTAGGAGGAGGATTTATACATTTCTTTTTTAACGCATCAAAGAGTATTTTAAAAGAGACGTCGTAACGTTAATAAATTTGTTCGTACGGAAACGTTAAGGAGTGCGTTCGTGCGTACTATTCTTTCTCCTTCCTATCCCATCATTCTCTCTCATCTCCCTCTCTCGTTTTTTCCCCCTCGCCCTCAAAAGAACGGCCATTAGTTACTCGCTCATGTAGGAACGCGAGAGCGTATTAGATTCGATCATTTTTCCTCATATTTTCTCAGTGAATATATAGCAGCTAAAGTTATAAAGCTCGTCGTCGTCGGCTTCCTCCTCCTCCTCCTCCTCCTCCTCCTCCTCCTCCTCCTCCTCCTCCTCCTCCTCCACCCTTCCTTCCTTCCTACTCCACCTTGCTGTTGTTATTGTTCTCTTTTATCGCTTACAATGTCGCCGGACTACAACGGCTCGTTTACGGAACACTGGACGCACGTAAAAACCGTTAAAAGGTCATAAGTCACGATTACGTGTGATTTTGCTCGATATTGTTGAAAGAAAAAAAAAGAAAAAAAAAGGAAAGAGAGAGAGAGAGAGAGAAGAAAAAAAGAAAACTTAAATTTTGCATCGCTACCGCTCAATTAATTTATCGAGACAATGTATATTATTATTCAATAATATAATGCTTGTTTTCAGATAGACGCGATCGTTGAAAAATAACATAGCACATTTTTCGAAACGTTCTTCAAAATAAAATACAAAATAATATTAATGTTCTTAAATCTCTCCTCGATAGAAATTAAAAATATACTATTTTTATTATTACTATTATTTACACAATTGTATTATATATACATAAATATATATATATATAATTGTTTATTTTAATATAGAAAAAGTATTATTACCAAAAGAAAGATAAGAATAGTACAAAAATTTTTGAAGCAACGATAAAATAGTATTAATATTATATGTTTATCGTTAAAGTAAATATAAAAATAGTAATCTAATTTTAAATTCAGTAGTAGTAAAAAAAAAAAAGTTCATTACTAAAAGTAAATATAAAATGTGTGATGTAATTTTAAATGCCATTAATAATTTTAATAGCGAATAAATATATATATATATATATATATATATATATATATATATTCGCTATTAAAATAAACGTAAGAATAATACTATTAAAAGCAATTGTAAGAACGGTGATATATAATTAATTCAAAAAAAATTAAAAACGCAACGAGGAAATTGAATGAAATTTCTTTTCTAAGGAAAAATGAATCGCGAATGTAAATAATTTACGTGTCGCGGGTATAAATGGTGAGAAAAGAGAGAGAGAGGAAAAGAGAGAGAGAGAGAGAGAGAGAGAGAGAGAGAGAGAGAGAGAAAAGAAGAAAAAAAAGAAGAATAAAAGAAAGAGAAAAAAATTAGACATTATGTTGCATACAAGGCGGCGTTCCTGGTGGGGTTATTCCTGATACAAGCATAAGCTCTACGAAGCTACATTAAAAAAAAGAAAAAAAAGAAAAAAAAAAGAAAAAAAAGAAGAAAAAGAAAAAATAAAAAGAGAAAGAAAAGGAAAAAAGAAAAATAAATTGAAAGCATAGGAATAATATTTTTTATACGATGAAATGTTTCTAAGAAAATCGACTGTATTTATTGAAAGAGTTCAAAGCTTTATTCTCGAATAAGAGCCAGCGAAATAGAAAAAGAGAGAGAGAGAGAGAGAGAGAGAGAGAGAGAGAGAGAGAGAAAGAGAGAAAGATAAGTGGGTGGAACAAGTATTGACGGAGGCACGCACGTTAGCGTGACACTCGCGACCGTCGCTTCCGCATCACGGAAATCGCTAGATCCTATTAATCTCAACAATAAGAGAGAGCTTGCTCGATACTTCGAACTCGAATGGAGGATACGAAAATTTGATGAATATTCCAAATAAACGTGAAAACAGAGATCGGTCAAAGTTAACGAAGCACCAGGGGGAAAGAAAAAAAAAAAAAAAGGAAAAAAAAAAAAACGAATATAAAGGAAAACGTAAAGGGTAAAGTGGGTGGCGGGGGAAAGTGAAAAGATAAAGCGATAGTGATAGAGATATACTGAGAAAGAGAGATAAATAGATATAGATAGAGAAATAAGAGAGTTTCGTGGTGGAATTCGTTCGAAGTAATTATCCTCCTCGAAATAATCGTCGAATGACTCGAATAATTCTTTGGCTTTACTATATAACACACGATATATATATATATATATATATATGTATACACAGAGAGAAAGAGAAAGAGAGAAAGAGAGAGAAAGAAAAATATATATATAGAGAGAGAGACTAAGGAAAAATAACGATCTATAATTTAACGACGTCTACTTTATCATCGGTTATATCGGTTAGAGAATACGTTGTATATATATATATATATATATATATATATATATGCATATATACGTAGATATGTATATGTATAGGACAAGAAGACTACTATTAATATAACGATGAAAGTCAGGGAGAATAGGAATAAAAATGTAATTTCCGTCATCGTCGAAGGAAAAAAAGGAAATGTTAAAAGGAGAATATAAGAGGGCGGGGGGAAGTCGATTGGAGAGAGGGATGAGTAATAAACAGAAAGAGAGAGAGAGAGAAAGATAGAGAGAAAGAGAGAATAGGAAAAGAAGAGAGAAAAAGGTTGGATAAGCATTAGAGCCTATTAGGCGAACACAACGAGCGCAACGATTAGACGTGTAAACTGGCTTAGGCACTGCAATTTGCCTTGCACATGGAGAAAGCTTTTACCGCTTCGACGTAGCCACGCACGAACGAGGCCCTCCTTTATTCTTCTCAACACCGTATGTATATATATATATATATATATATATATATATATATTATGGCCTTTTAAGAAAGCGTCGATGTGAGAGAACACATATTACCACTTTCCAACTGAAAAAAGGAAGATTACTGACCACCGCCATAGTTAAATGAAAAAGTTTGTCGATGGTTTTCTCAACACCCGTTATAAGAACGATATATATATATACATATATATAAATATATATATGTATATATATGATATAATAATTTTCTTTTATTTGAAATCGTTCAAATTCGATGTATACTTTTCGTACCATCGATAGAATATTTTCATTGTCGTTTTTACTTCCTTTAAAAAAAAAAAAAAAAAAAAAAAAAAAAAAAAAAAAAAAAAAAAAAAAAAAAAAAAAATATTTCTTTACAAAGGGCAGTAATAATAACCTAAGTAACACCTAATAACAATGTCATGTTGATCGTTATGATATTTAATGATTTTACGTTATATAACATGTACAATATTTTTTTCCTCTTTCCTCCCCCCACCCATCCAGCTTTTTTTTCTTTTTTTCTTGTTTACATTTATATTCTTAAAGACAAGTAACGATAAATAAAGATGAGGATTTCGAGAGAGTCGTATGAGCAAACTGTTGGTTCGTTCGTTGGTAGGTTGGTTGGTTGGTTGGTTGGTTGGTTGGTTGGTTAGTTGGTTGGTTGGTTGGTTGGTTAACAAGCATAAATCATGCACGACTAACACACCGTGGTATGAGTAAAATCAGCGAGAAACATCGCGGCGACTTGTGATTTATATATCTTAAACGCCCCCTATAAACTTTTGTACCCAGTTCTTCGCGCTTGATCGTTAATTCGTATTAACCAAAAAAAAAAAATAAATAAATAAATAAAAATAAAAAAGAAATAAAAAAAAAAAAAGAAAAGAAATAAAAAGAAAAGAAAAAAAAAGAGAGGAGAAAAGAAAGAAGAAAAAGAAAAACGAGATAAAGAGAGAGAAAGGAGAGAAAAAAAGGGAAAGAAAAAAAAAGAAAAAAAAAAGAAAAAAAAAAGAAAATATCGTGCCTCGTGGCACACTACTAATCTCGACAGATTCGTGTAAAACGTCAGTTTAAACGAGAAAGAAAAAAAAAAGGAGAGAGAGAGAGAGAGAGAAAGAGAGAAAGAGAAGAATAAGAGGGAGAAGAGAAAAAAGAAGATTGGGAAAAAAAAGAAGAAGAGAAAGAAAAAGAAACTGTCGCCACTCGATAACGGTTTCTGCTCGTCCAATATGGCCGTCCGGGCGGGCTTTTTAAACGACGTTTATTTCTTTTTTCCTCTTTCTTTCTTTCGACTCGTTTCATGATATAAAAAAAAAAAAAAAAGGAAGGAAAAAGAAGAAAAGAAAGAAGGAAGAAAAAGAAGAGGAAAAAAAAAGGATACGATAAATCGTAAGTAAAAGGAGCGACTTGTTTTTTTTCCCACTTCTTTTCTTTTTCTTTTGATTCTCGAGCGCGCGCGTTACTTCCGGGAGGTGGATGAAAAAAAGAAAAGATGCCACGAAAGAAGAAGAAGAAAAAGAAGAAAAAAGAAAGAAAGAAAAAGCAATGGGGGAAAAAAAAAAAGAAAAAAATATAAAAAGAAGAGGAAGAAGAGGAAGAAAAAGAAGAAGAAAAAGAAAGAAAGGAAACAACAATGTCGGCAAGTTGCGTCTTATCGCTCGAGCGTGCTAACTCGCACGCCATTCGATTTACTAACGACTAACGGCTCGTTCTCGTAAGACTCGTCGGCACGTAGTCACAATACCTCGTGCAGGTCGATAAATAATCCGGGCAGCTCCACTGCTGCCGACTCCGCTTACACGCTCCCCTTACACATAAGCGCGACTTCGACTCTCTACAATTGTACTATATATGCGTTTACGGTATACACGTGTACATACATAAATGTCCTACGTATGCGTGTATATACAAAATACATATATATATCATGTATATATATATATATATATATACATATCCAATACATACATACATTCATACATGTATATAAAATAAATGTAAATATATATATATATATATTTCGATATGTCGAAGAGAAAGAGACATACACGCTTATCCTTTGTCCCACGCGACGATCGACGTCCGGAGGGGAAGGAACTGAAGAAGGAAGAAGAGGAGGAGGAAGAAGAAGAAGAAGAGAACGAGGGGAAGAAAGTGAGCATGTATATGTTTATACAAAGTGGGAGGGGGGGGAGAAACTTACGAGAGAATTCACACACACACAACCGCGTGCCGTTATTTTCTACTTTCTTATTGAATTTAAAAAAATTATCTTGTAAAAGCGTAAACAATATATATATGTATATATTTTGTATCTTTTTTTTGTATATATATATATATATATATATATATACATATATAAACAAAAAAAAAATAAAATAAAAGAAAAAACAAAGAGAAAGACGGCGGAAAAAAATATTCGTTGATAATACGTCGCTCTCCACGATTTTTAAAGAAGAAAGAAGAAGAAAGAAGAAAAATGAAGGACATACTTACGACGAATAGTCATCGTCGAAATTTCAAAATTCGTGCATTTCTTTTAGCTTCTTTCATCGTCGATTGTCGTCGTGTTGTGTTGTGTATTCGGTGTTGTACGTGTAGTCCGATCGAAGAGGCACACAAGTATAGATAATATACACAAGCACAAGAGCACATATATATATATATATATATATATATATATATATATATATATATATATATATATATATATTTATATATTACACGTTAAACCACGAAGGATTTTTCCCAGCAAGTAAAACTTAGTAATTCCGGATATTTTTTTTGGCGTTGAATAGAAAAGGACGGAGATAGATAAGTGACAGCAGCAACAACGGTGATAACGATGGTGTCGTATTTGCAGAGGTTACGGCAACGACGGCGTTGGCGGAGATGAAGGAGACGGCGGTGATGACGAGGACGACGACGTCGACAACGACGACAGCAGCAACAGCGGCAACAACAACAACAATAACAACAACAGCAACAACAATGAAAAAAATATTCAAAGCACTCACTTCACGCGGTACTCGCAAAAGCGGCATGGCCGACCATTACCACCAACACACGTAAAATCGGTCGCACGTACGACGTGGCACGACGCGTTACACACAGACAGGCCTCCTGCTGCATCGTCGCGTTCGTTCGACGAGCCGAAACGAGACGAGTGAGCCCGAACGACACCGACCGAGAGACAGAGATAGAAAGAGGGTGAAAGAGAGAAAGAGAGAAAGAGAGAAAGGGAGAAAGGGAGACAGAAAGAGAGAGAAACGGGAGCTACAGAGAAGATACAAGCACACAACACACAGAAAGATATATATATGTATATATATGTATATATATATATATATATATATATATATATATATATACAGAGAGAGAGAGAGAAAAGAGAGAGCAAGCAGAACACGCTCCCGTGAGATACACACACACACACCAAACGCACGCACGCACACAGTCACACTCCACTCACACTGACGCAAACACACTGTGATATCGAGCTTGGGAAGCTCGTCGATGCACTCACTCTTTTCTTTTTTATCTTCCTTCCTTTCTTCCTTCCTTCCTTCTTTTCCTTTTTCGTTGACCGACTTTTAACAACCGTCGTACGTTTTTTCTCCCACGTCTTCTTCTTCTTCTTTTAAAAAAAATGACGGTTAAGAGACACGAGTTAACTGTTATTAGATAATAAAACTGCGTAGTCGATAGCGCCGGTCTTTTCTTTCACGAGCCACGAAAATCGTTCGCCGTTGTATACCGGTGTGTACTTGTATATATCCATGTGTTGTAGATGTGTATGTGTGTATACGTACGTGTGTATATACATATATATATATGTATGTACGTATGTGTATATATATCCTCACTCACAACACTTCACGTCACGTCGTACCGGCTCGAGCGCTTGGCGCTTACTGAGCCAACGCTACCCCCACCCTTCTCTCGACCGGTGCTACGGCCGGCAGCCCTCCCCCCTTTCCCCCACTCATCATCTAGCTATCCCTACCACCGTCGCTACCTACACGCTACTTCTACTGTCGCTGCTGCTGCTGTTGCTGCTGTCGCTGCTGCCGCTGTCGCCGCCACCATTGCTGCCGCCACCACCACCGCCACCGCCACCGCCACCGCCACCGCCACCACCGCCACCACCACCACCACCGCCGCTGCCGCCACCGTCACCTCCGGATCCGTCCTCTAACGCCGCGTTACTCTTTTCTACTCTCTCTGCCAGTCACGCTCGGCCGCTCCGAATACCCTCGTCCTTCTTCTTTTTCTTCTTTTTTTTCATCTTCTTGTTCTTCTTCTTCTTCATCTTCTTCTTCACCTTCTTCTCCTCCTTCTTCTTCTCCTTCTCCTCCTCCTCCTTCTTCTTCGTTCGTTCGTTCGTTCCTTCGTTCATGTTTTTCATTCTGCACCACACCAAGTGTCGTCCGTGGCAATATAATATCTCGGTAAATAATTTACCTTTCCGAAGAATTTACGTCTCGAACGTAAAACGTCTTTGAAGGTTCGTTTGAACAAGCATTAATAAGAAAGGACCACGTATTTTATTTTACCGCGTTTTCTTCTTACCCTTTTTGAATACGTTAATAACTTCAATCGATTTTATGGTAGTCATTTAATCGATCGTATTATCTATATATGTATGTATATATATATATGTGTGTATGTGTATATATATATATATATATATATATATATATATCGTCGAAGTATTTCAACGAAACGACAAGGTAGGAAAAACGTTGGGGGTTTTACTACCTTGGAATTACCACGCAACGATAATTCATAATCGCACCGGCTTTAAACCGAGCGGCAGACGGGAAAAGAGTTTTAAAACTCGAGTCCGACTTTAAGTGCCTAGGTAGAAGAGGGATTATCCTCGGGACGATGAATAAACTCTCTCTCTCTCTCTTTCTTTCTCTCTTTCTGTATCCCTCTCTCTTACCATAGACTAGCACGGATAGAATATAACGGATAGAGCTAATATTGCAAGGATGGTGAGATTCTATGAGTGGTATACTAGAAAAGTACGTCAGTTTTCCTTTTTCTCTTCTTTCTCTTTCTCTCTTTCTTTCTTTCTTTCTTTTTCCTTCTTTTTTCTTTTCTTTTTTTTTTTTTTTATCTTTTTCTACCCTTAAAAAAAGTTCACAACAAACAATGCGAATGAAATATAACGATAAAAGACAAATAATATTATTTTCTATTATTATTTTCTACCTACTGACGGGGGGTAATTATTGTCTAAGAATTATGATTATTATTATTATTATTATTATTATGAAGAAGAATGTGTCCTGACCTGTCCTGAAAAGTACCGCTAGGTCGATTAAAACAACAATGAAATTATGACGGCTGTTAGTCGTATTAAGCCGATGAAGTAGGAAGCTAAGCTAGTCAGGAAGCGAGAATGGAACGCTATTTACATACGATCGTAAATGTTTTCTCTCTCTCTCTCTCTCTCTCCCTCCCTCTCTCTCTCTCTCTCTCTCTCTCTCTCTCGTCTCGTCTCGTCTCGTCTTCGAGCTCGATTTCCTGTTCGATGTTAACAACGTCAATGTACCTGACATACATATGCATCGATTATTTATCAACGTTTACTATGTATGATCGATAACGTAAAAAAAACTTTTAACAAAATCTTATCTTTCTTTTTCTTTTTTTCCCTTCTCCCCCCCCCTTGTTTTTCTTAATTCTTCTGTCATTGATTAAACTTTTCAAAATAATTTATACGCCTCAAAAGCGTAGATAGGAAATTCCTTTCATAAAAAGATTAAAGAGAAAAGAAAAAAAAAAAAAAAGAAAAAAACGAAAAGAAAAAATATATAAAAATAATAATAATAAAAAATAAAGAAGAAGAAGAAAAATAAGAAGGATAAGAGAACAAAAAAGAATAGGAAAGAGAAGAAAAAAAAAATAAGAAGAAGCAAGGGGATATGAAAAAAGCCTCGCTCTTAAAGGCATATGAATTATTTAAAGAGTCGCGGGCGCGAGCGCGAGCGATGATATATGCGCGCCATAAAAGTGAACCCATCCTGACAGTCCGCGCTCGTGGATTATAAAATTTGATTTTTAAATAAACGACGAATTATATAGAATCCAAGGCGTATAAATATTTATACCGGCGCCGTACCGGGCGCGTACCGGGCTCGCAAAGATCTCTGTGTATATTTTTACATACGTCTCTCATTCGCGATGCACGTATCCGTCTATGCGCGTTTTTCTGTGTTCTTATTCCGTTCGTTTCGTTTCGTTTCGTTTCGTACGTTCATTCGTTTATATTTGAAAAAGTTTGAAAAATTGCTCGATTTTCGTCCGACGATCCTCCTACCTACTATGAAAAAGAAAATTCGAACGTTTTACTTGCTTGCTTGCATGCTTGCTTACTTGCTTACTTGCTTACATGCTTGCTTGCTTGCTTGCTTGCTTGCTTGCTTACTCGCTTGCTTGCTCGATCGAGTTTCCGACAACGATTTTCGTTTGAGAGAGATTCAAATCTCACGAAATCGAACAGAAATAAAACGTCGTCTCTTAAAAGAGACTTTCTCCAGTTTCTTTTCCTCTTTTTATTTTTTTCTTTTTTACACGTCTACCATTCGTAAAACGTTTAGTACAAAATAGAAAGCTGAAGAAGTAGAAGATGAAGAAGGAGAAAGAGGAAAAAGAAGATCGATTCTAGTCGTTAGTATAAAAATAAAGATAAAGATAAAAAAAATATGTAATATAAAAGAAAGAAAAAGAAAAAGAAGACCTATTCTTTCTATTTTCTTATAAAGCTTTTAAATCGTTCGCATATTTCCTATTAGAGACTTTATCATCTTCCAATCTTCTTTTCCTCCTCGATTTCTCCTCCTTTTCGTCCTTCGAAGAAGAAAATACGAAAGAAAAGAAAGAATGAAAAACAAAAAAAAAAGAAAAAAGAGAGGAAGAAAAATAAAAGGAAGAGAAGGAAAGATAGAAAATACACAGAGGTTATCTTCTTGCGTTTCTTAACGAAGTTTATAAATCGATTAAACTCTTCAGGAACGATTTCTTTGTATTTTTCTTCTTTTATTTTTATTTTTTTTACTTTTTTCCCTTTCCTTACTTACGTTATCTCACTTTCGAGATAACGTAATTTGTTGTTTTTTCCTTTTCTTTTCTCCCCTAATCGATTATTAAAATTAACATAAAGACTGTTCGAACAAAATGAGGAAAGTATATAGAAAAAGAAAAAGAAAAAGAAAAGGGACGAAATAAAAAGAACGTAAAAGACCTACCATGTAAAAAAAAAAATACAAAAGAGAAAAATAAGTACTTGTGTCGTTAAAAAAATTAAATGAAAAATTTCAAGGCGATATTACGAATTTTTTAAAATAAGGATACTATTCATTTTCGAACTTTGACCTAGTTGCTATTATTTTTAAAGAGAAAGAAATTTTCAAAAGTTGAATACGTTCATATACACAGTGACGACAAGATAAAGACCAAATTACGAGGACGATCTCTTTTTTTCTCTTTTTCGAGCGGTATCTCTTTGAAAAAAAGAAGAAAAAGAGAGAGAGAGAGAGAGAGAGAGAGAGAGAGAACGTCGAGATATTTCTCATTTCATTCTGGTCTTTAAACGTAAAATATGTATCGACTATTAAAAGACATACGTTGTTAAAAGATAAAAAAAATATGTAAGAGAGAGAGAGAGAGAGAAAGAGAGAGAGAGAGAGAGAGAGAGAGAGAGAGAGAGAGAGAGAGAGAACGTCAAGATATTTCTCGTTTCATTCGAGTCTTCAAACATAAAACGTGTATCGACTATTAAGAAGTTTACGGTTGTTAAAAAATAAAAAACATGTATATATATATATATATATATATATATATATATATATAAAGAAAAGATTAAAAGAGAAAGAGAAAGAGAGAGAAAAGAAATTGTACGAACTACATTTGTTAGTAAACGAGTTCAAGTTTTCTACTCTCCACTCTTTTGCTTCTTCTTCTTTCCCTCTTCTTCTACTATACTTTTTCGTCTCATTCAAAAACATACGGAGGAATGCATATATATGTACGTGGAAAGACGAGATAGCCGACGTGTCGGAGAATACGCGAAAGTTCGTAGTTGGCGCACGTATCTGAAACTTGAAAAATATATCTGGGCTCTGATCCCAGCTTTTCGACGGCGTACATACATACCTAAAGGAAATGAAAATACATTTGTACGTTTCTACTATCATCCTTTCTTTTTATCTTCGAACATGTATATATATATATATATATATATATATATATATATATATATATTTATTTATTTATTTATTTATTTATCTATATATAATACTTTTTTATTCTTTCTTTCTTAACGATATTTATCACGGTCAGCGATTAAATTATATACTTATTTATTTTGTTATTCTATGAAACTTTACTATTTATATTATAATACATAATAATCATGAGAAAATAAATAATATAATACATATATATATATATATATATATATATATATATTTATACAAAATTTTGGAACTGAAATATGTATATAAAAGTTTTGTGACGATTATTTAACATATTAAGTAATTATTAAATATAATTATATATATATATATATATATACACATACACACACACACACATTATATTATATTATATATTGTCTCATGTTCTTTATAATGTTCTTATATAGCTCTTATTTATATATAAATATAAAAGGAATCAATGATAAAATAAGGTATTTGATAACATAGGAAAATAAGAAAAAAAAAAAAAAAAAGAAAATGAAAAGAAAAATATTGATTAAGCTATTAGCACTTACTACGACTACATACAATTTATTTTCAAGTTTGTAATCAATCGATGAGGTGTGATTTCCTGATTAAAACGCAACGATTAGTTCGAAAGATAATCGTGCGAGCAAATAATAATAAAAAAACGAACGCGCATTTTCTACGCCATTTCGCACATCCGTCTTAATCGTCGGCACTAACTTTCGCGTCCCATAAAGAAAGACGTATAAAGTCTCATATAATCTCCATATATTATCATCGCGCAGACACACACATATAAAACACATTCGACACACGTACATATATTCTCGAGATGATATATATATACATGCTCTTTATCGTACGATCGTATCTCTTTTTCTTTCTCTCTCTCTCTCTCTCTCTCTCTCTCTCTATCTCTTTCTCTCTTACATTAAAACGATACCACGTAAAGCTCTCGCTTTTATCTATTTAAACGTCCCACGCATGGCGTTGAAAGACACGAGAGTAATAATAAAAACTAACGAAAAAAAAAGTAAAGAGAAAGAATATATATATAAAGAGAGAGAGAGAGAGAGAGAAAGAGAGAAAGAGAGAAAGAGAAAGAGAGAGATATCGCTCTTTCCACGTTATTGTTTTTTAAACTACGTGACATCTCTGTCGATGGAATCAAGCCAGGGGTTAAACGAATCCGTTCGAACGATAAATATACATACTCGACGAAACATTTACTTCCATTACGACATCTCGTTGAGATTGGAATTTGTAACCAAACGTTGCGAGTAATTTCGTTAAAATCCAAACGAGAAAATAAGAGATAGATAGATAGATAGATAGATAGAAAGAGAGAGAGAGAGAGAGAGAGAGAGAGAGAGAGAGAGAGAATGGGTGAGAGACTAACGATATTTTGTAAAATTTATCACATCAAATCGAATTCGAAAACGTTCGATTGATATTATCTTTTCAACGACTGTGTATCAATTTTATTGAATTCGATGTATCGTGAAAGAAGAGATCTAATTCTCTATTGGAATTGTGTTAAATGTGTCCGCAAAAGAGAAAGAGAGAGAGAGAGAGAGAGAGAGAGAGAGAGAGAGAGAGAGAGAGAGAAATAATGTCACAGAACCACCTTTTCGACAGGGGTGAGAAAATGAGAGCATTTTGCAAACGAGAAAAAGAAGGGGAAGGAATTGGATTGAGAAGGGGGAGCGAGGAGGAAAAGAAGGAGGAGGAAGAGGCACGCGATATCACAAAGGAGATCGACATTGGCACGAATTTAACGTCGCGAGGCCAACAATTACGGCGGTGAAGTTATACAGAACACCTGGGAGAGGATCGATGTGCAGAGGACTAAAAGGGGTGTCCCTTTTTTTTTCTTTCTTTTCTCTTTTTTTTTTTTTCTTTTTTTTTTGCCACACTTCACTGCCCGCATTCGTTCCGAGTAAATCGCTGAGTAAATATCGCACTGTGTTCGACTTCCCTCTCTCCGCTCACCCCCCCCTTCTCACTCTCTCTTTCTCGCTCTCTCTCTCTTTTTCTCTCTCAATCTATTTATCTATCTATCTATCTATCTATCTATATATACATATATATATATATATATATATATATATATATATATTTCTCCTTCTATCTTTCTTTCAGTTTTTCATCAAAAAAGCGACGTGTAAAAAAAATTGGCCCACGAATATCCGGAAAAATTTTTTTTTTATTATCGAGTAAAATATGATTTCGCAATAATCCGTCGTTCGTATTATATTTTACTTCGTGTAATTTAGTTTTTGTAAAACGATCTTTTTTTTTCTTTTTGTCTTTTTTCCTTTTTTTGCTTTTTTATCAAAACCAACGGAATTTTTGCTCTCTCGAAATGTTCATTTTACTAAAATTTCATTGTCAATGGAGAATTGAGCCTCATCCTCACATTCCTCACCTGTCTAAAATTGACCGACTACCTTGAATATTTTCTATCCTTTTATTTTCTTTCATTCCTGTCGTCGTTGCCTTCGTGTTGTCGTTGTCGTTGTCGTTGTCGTTGTCGTTGTCGTTGTCGTTGTCGTTGTCGTTGTCGTTGTCGTTGTCGTTGTCGTTGTTCATGAGCGAAGGGTGCGATGCATCGAACACAGTAACCTCGATGATAACATCTTTACAAACGTGTCTATGTCTATGTAACTATTCGAACTTGGTCTGTTTGTCTAACCAGTTATCGTATCATAAGCGACTTAATAAAGAGAAATGAATCGGCGGAAGATTGATTTCGTTGCGGTAATACAAGCGTGTCCGTGTTTTCTCTCGTATGCGAAAGAGAGAGAGAGAGAGAGAGAGGGAGAACGGGAGAGAGAGAGAGAGAGAGAGAGAGAGAGAGAGAGAGAGAATCTGCTGCGGTATACATTTATAGGAGAAGATCGTTCTAGTGGAACGACTTGACTATCATAATCAGATCTGTAATAAAAGCTGCTATAAAATAACGTCTGTAAATACACGACGATCGTCTACGCATTTAAATAAAATTTAGATAAAAAAAAAGTTGGTTAGAACAAAAATAACAAATAATAAAAATAAAAAAAAAAACAAAAAAAAAAAATAAAAAAAAAAAAATAAGAAAAAAGATTAAGAAAAGAAATAGAAAAGAAATGGCAAAAAGAAAATGTACTAATATTAAATTTGAAAATCATTTTGTAAAATGACAACGACAATGAACAATTTTATTTAATCAAATATATATATATATATAATGTGAAAATTGTTCGAACAATGTCGATCGGTCGAAAGACGGAGAGTTAAAATAAAGCTTTTGAAACGTAATTCTCTCTCTCTCTCTCATAGCTCGATCGACATTGATAAATCCCGCAAGATTATTCCTATCTCTTATCGATGAGCGCGCTGTAATACGAGTTACGAGATAAAAAGAGCCACTCGAGCCGAGAATTCTTTCGTTTGTCGTTTCCCGAAGGTACGCTAGCTATCCGACAGAAACTTTCCAACTTCTTATTTCTTCGTCTTTGTAAAAGCACGAAGTTCGTGTTGAAAGAGAGTTTGAATAAAATATAACGATTGAATTGAAATAGATCTATGATGTATTTAATCGATAGAAAATTAATATTAAATAATTTTCTTTCGTATATATATATATATATATATATATATATATATATATATATATATATATCGATTTATAATTTGGAAAAATTATGGAAGCGTTGAAATGCAAAAAAAAAAAAAAAGAAAAAAGAAAGAAAAAAGAATGAGAACTAAAAGTTCTATGAACTGAAATAATAAAAGGCTAATATATCATTTTCTTGCATCATCAATCATTTCATGGATTTATCAATTTATAGTTATCGAAAAGTTATCTATATCTCGGAATACAATGACTAAGTAAAAAAGTTTTCAGGTTTGTAAGAAACGTTTCTTGTGAAAAATAAACAAGTGCAATAAAATATTTATAAATTGTAATTAAAATTAAGAAATCATTTCCAATAGATATATATATATTAATTTATAGTTTTGAAAATTTGTCTATTTCCTCGAACGATTAAAAGCACATATAGTAGAAATTTCACAAAGTTGAAAATTTCAAAGAGAAGTTGTTCATTCTGTATCATTCGTTCATTCGTTCATTCGTTCATTCGTCCGTCGACAAAGTAAACTACGATAATTTAGTTTTATCTATCGGCAGAGATGTATAAAAAAAATTTTTCATTTTCTAAGGTATCCCGTACGCATCTAAACGAGAAGAAGCCCTTTCCCCTCTACCTCCATCGTCGGTCCCCACTAGACCCTCGCGTCCTATAGAATCTTACGTTCATTCTCTTCCGTTCGGATACGACTAGGAGAGGAAGAAGTATTAGGTGTGGGTAGACGGAACGGCAAAGCTAAGAGGAAGAGACGAGAAATTCGCTCGTTTAACTTATCGTTTTAGAAACTGTACGAACGGTAAGAACTTTCCCTGCGAATTCCATTTTCACGGCTGCCAGAACAAGAGAAACATTTTCCCCTCCCCCGAACGGTTTACGGTAGATTCTAAGGAACCGTGACAAAGCGGGAATATCTGTAAAGTGTATTTTCAACTGGATTTCAAATCATCGCGAGAACTCAAGAAGGAAAAAAAAAAAGAATCCTTTTCGCAATACGTATTATCATCAGGTTCTCGTGACATCGTTAGAATTTTAACGTTTCAAGGGGAAAAAAAGAAAAAAAAACGAGAGAGAGAGAGAGAAACAAAGAAAGTTATATTCCCCTATATACTCGTAGAGATTGGAAAGTTCGAAAATTAGATTGATTGAAGTTTATACACGTGTAAAATGGGGAACTATTCGATTTCGACTAGTATGTATGTATGTATGTATGTATGTATGTATGTATGTATGTATGTATATGTACACTTTGATCTTCGACCAGATTCGATAATTACGTTTCAGAAGTGCCAACTGAAACTAACGGAAATGTCTTCATGGAGAACTTCTAATACCGTCTATAACTAAATTCTACCTATTAACGAGATATTAGAATATGAAACTGAATATATTAAATGGCGTTAATAATATATATAAACGAACGTTTAAACACTTTGAAACAACAGAAAATACATAGTTGAATTAAATCCATGTTTTTTTTTATATACTCATCAAATATACACATATGTATGTGTGTGTGTATGTGTGTGTATATATATATATATATATGTTAATATATGTATATCTTATGTAACACGTAAGCGTTAGACACCCGGTTATAACCGGCTTTTGTAATACAACGTTTCCTCATCTTACCCCCAACCCCTCTTCTCTCTCTCTCTCTCTCTCTCTCTCTCTCTTTCTCTCTCTTTTTCTCTTTCTCTCTCTTTGGTAACATCCTCCTTGTAGTCTGTAGCTGTAGTCATAGTCATAGTCATAGTAATAGTATTTGTGACTTGTGTGGACCGTCGCATTATAGAGACGCAGATGTGCTCGCCAGGATTGATCCTATTACCATTCTCATGGGCATCTATCTGTCACGTCGACGATCGATACCAACCGAATCTCCATTAAGTTCAACTTAAGGTTAAACGACCTACATATATACCTCCTTTGAAATGAATTGTCTAGTTTTGCTCGATAAACTCTCTCTCTCTCTCTTTCTCTTTCTCTCTGTCTTTATCTCTCTCATTCTCTTTGTCTATATCTCCGAACGAAAGTAAATATTTTCGAAAAACTACGTGAAGCAAATAAACATCTATTGTTTACAAAAAAAGAAAAAAAAAGAAAAAGAAAGAAAGAAAAAAGAAAAAATATGATCACTTTAAAGCGACCATAACTCAAACTTTAGAGGAGGAAAAAAAGAAAAAATATAAATTGACAAATTTTATTATCTCATGCGTTATCTTAATTACATTTTATTACTTAAATCGAATAACAAGTATAAGAGAGATGAAAAAAAAAAAATCCCTTTCTCTATCATAAATAGAAATAAATCTCTGTTGGTTTCTACTTTTTACTATTTTGTTTTCCTTTGTTTCTCTTCATAAATTTTGCACACATTAAAACCTTATCACTTTTCACAGGTAGGAAATAGTAAACGAATTTATTGCATACGTATCTCATTTTCTTTGAAAGCTTGCGAACGGGAAAGAAAAATAAAGATAAAGAAGAAAAAAAAAGAAAAAAGAGAGAGAGAGAGAGAGAGAGAAAAGAAAAGAAAAAAAAAGGAAGACAATATTCGCATATCGATCACCCGGTATAAAGTCGATGCCGGTTCTCTCAAAACATACGAGACTCTCTCGTAAATGGCCCCTACCGTGGGCATCGACTGTTCGAACATACGGCGTTTACGGGAGGCATCGTCGTGTTTTCCCCCACTCTTCCAGTCCCAGTACTCTTATCCCCACCACTCCGACTGATTCTCAGACATAGGCGTAACCATTGAGGGATACGTCATCACTGATTTCTCTCTTCCCCTTCTCTTTATCTTTACATAGATTACATGTAAACATGCATCACATTAGACGCCGCACACATACAAAAGACCAATGAACATGCAGCGAAGCGCAACATTATCTCTCATTTTACTTCACATTTTACTTCACATTTTACTTAATAATAATGATATAATTATTTTCTACGTTTTGTTGAAAAAATAAACGAGAAAAAGAAGAAAAGGAAAGAAAAGAAAAAGAAAAGAGGAAGAAAAACGAAGCAAGTGAATGACAATAAACGTCAGTGTAAAGTTTAACATTTAAAAGACCATTGTAAAAATTTGTCCTACGTAGAGTCAAAGATATAATAGATTTTTTATCACGATGAAAAAGAAAATCGAGGAATTATGATTATTTTCATTGATAAACATTGGCATAGGATGGCAAAAGGGAAATTTATTTTTACGTTTTTCTTTTGAGCGAAAAAATAAAGGAATATATGAAGATAAGAAAAAAATAGAAAAAAAGAAAGAGAGAGGAGTGGCGGGGGGGGGGGGAGATAAGAAAAAGAAAAATAAGTTCGACGAGGAAAAAGGAAATCGATCGTTTTAAAAGAGGGAGGGTGGGGCGAGAGAACGCGTTTCGTTTACACGTTGTTGTGATCTTTCCCTTTTTTTTCCTTTTTTTCTTTTTTTTTCCCTGTTCCTTATTCACACAATCTTTATTTATTTATTCATTTTATTGTTTATTTATTTGTTTCCACCCCCTCCCTCCTTCTCGTTCTTTTCAATTTCTTTATCTCAACGAAAAACTTAATTAAACCGAGTGTTAACCGTGTCGAGCTTTCGGAGACGTTTTTAATGAGCATAACGAACGGCCAACGATGTTCATCTAAAGGAAAACGGCATAATAGGAGGGAAGAAGAGAATTGAAAAGATGACCCAAGAATGATTATAATTCGTATCTTTGTAAAACGCAAAGAAAATTTTTCTCTCATTTTCTCTCACCCTATAATGACGGGACATCAATTGAACTGTGAAAAATGTTAAGAAATGAGATATAATGACTAAATAGATCAAGGAAAAATAAATCTTTCATCTTGGATTCATATAGAAATTGAGAACTATTAGAGAAAAAAGAAAAAAATAAATAAAAATAAAAAAAAATAAAAAATAAAAAGATAAATTATTCGGTTCGATTTCGATTCGATTTGACGTTTGTGAAGATTTTTTTTTCAAGATCGTAATATCGCGTAAGGCATTTTTAAAATCGACATTATCGACGAAAATCAAAAATCAAAATTAAAATCAAAATAAGTAATCAAACAAAAAAAAAAAAGAAAAAAGAAAAAAAGAAAAAAAGAAAAAGAAAAGAACAAACAAGATGTAGGTAGATAAATAGATAGATAGGTGTAGGTAGATAATATGGGTAAGGTCTAAAAGTTTTAGAAATTTATAGGACAAGTCGAAAGGTGGATTCAACGATTCCAAGATTCGTACAAACGACGACGTATAATATACTCGGCCGAATTTCATCTTCTTCCATCGTTTCAGTCTTTTATGAAGCAAAGAAACCACCACCTACCAACAACAACGTGGGATAGATATCTATCTGACTTTTTTTCCAAGTCTCGACACCAATGAAATGGAAAGAGAAAGAAAGAGAAAAAGAAAAAAAGAAAGAGAGAAAAAGAGAAAGAGAGAGAGAGAGAGAGAAAGAAAGAGAGAGATACTTTTGGGTCTTTCTATGTATTGACTCTATTGTGCACACCATCGTGTTTGCTTATTTCTTTCTCTCTCACTCTCTCTCTCTCTCTCTCTCTCTCTCTCTCTCTCTCTCTTTCTCTTCTCTTCTCTCTTCTCTCTATTTCTCTTTCTCATTCACCCTTATCCTTCTCTACCCGTTCCACTTTAATTTCTCTTTCCCTGCTTCTCTTCTTCGTCTCCCCCCTACGTCATAGTGAGTTTCTTGTTCGCCATACCTATCCCTTAAAACTTTTAGAAGCCGAGTGCTCGTCGTGGTTCCAATACTAAAGAGACAAGGTGCTGAAAAGAGATAGACAGAGAAAGACTGAAAGACGGGGAGCGAGGGGGCGAGGGGGGAGGGAAAAGGAGAATGGGAGGTTACAGAGGAATAGAGATAGAGAATGCGAGACGAGAAATTAGATCACGAGAATGTCGTGGCGAAAAGAAGTAAAGACGAGGAGGAGAAGCGATACCTTCCTTCCTCCTCCTAAACCTCCTCGTTCCACCTACTCATTAATCGTTCCTCCCAATGAGGAAAGTCGATCACTCACGATTAAGGGCAATACGCCATGCCTCCTCTTTTATACACATGGCGAAAAATTTTCCCTTTTTCTAAAAGGAATTATATATACTAACCTCAATTTTCTTCAAAACGAAATTTATATCGTATTGTTTAAAAAAATCTTTATATAATAATCATCGTTCATTGAACGATACACACATATATATATATATATATAAATATATAATTCAATATATATTTTCTTGCAGCTTAGAAACTTTAGATTATATATAATATATAATATATCGATAAATCTGAAGTTACTAGGATGCAAAGAAGAAAAACAAAAATCAATTTAATCTTAGAAGTAGCAGCGAAAAGGTATAATCGATTTTTAAAATCATCTTGGTAAACTTTTCGACGGATTTATATATTTCTTTCTTTTTATTATCGTTACAAAAGGATGTCTAATTCACTTTTATCTTACAATATATCCGCCTACATGTGTATAAGTATGTACGTACGTACGTACGTATGTATGTATGTA
>NC_060959.1:6515262-6552762 GCF_910589235.1 Vespa crabro
AATTCCAATTTTGAAATCGTCCGAGGTAATCCCAAAAGAGAAAAAGAGAGAGAATGAAAGATAGTGAGAGATAGAGAGAGAGAGAGAGAGAGAGAGAGAGAGACGAGAAAAAGGAGAGAGTGGGGGTAGTACTGTCACCGCGCTATCGATCAGTCGGTTCTCTTCTCTACCTCTACAACTGGTGTGCGTGAATGAGGTAGCCATCAGCCATTTTGAAAAACGTTACCTTTTCTTCTTCCTATTTCTGTCAAACTTTTATTCGCCATTTATTCGTTGAAAGAGAAAAAGAAAAGAGGGAGGGAGGTAGAGAGAGAGAGAGAGAGAAAAAGAAAGGTGGGGAGAGAGAGAGAGAGAAAGGAAAAAAAAAATAGAAAAAGAAAAAGGAAATACAAGCACGATCATTCCCGCCCTCCTCCCCATCTTCAAAGTAACCTCTAAGTGATTTCGAAAATTCAATTACACTCATTATCCCGAAACATCTCGGGCTGATTTCTTTTTATTTCTCCAGTTATTCTTTTTTTTCTCTCTTTCTTTTTTCTTTCTTCTTTTTCGGATCGTATCGACTACACAAACCTACTATTATTATTGGGGGGAGGGGGGGGGAGGTTGTAAAACCACAAGTAAGGGCCTAAAAAAGGAGGGTCTCGAAAAATAATAATTTCTTTGTAATTTTTTTTCTTTTCTTTTTTTTTTGTATAACGTAAGATTAATTTTAATCCGTCCATTCCGTATAATGAAAATAGATCAGGAAATTATATATATATATATATATATATATATATATATATATGATCTTTGAGGATATCACTCGCTCAATATAGATATAGTTTGCTTTCGCCTAAGAATTTTCAATGAGTTGATCAAACAAAGCTATCTTTGCTAAGTTAAAAGAAATAACGAAGAGAAATCTGGCCACGAGAACTCTCTATGCTATGAACGAGCAAAGACCGTGCAATGACGGAAAAAGAGAGAGAGAGAGAGAGAGAGAGAGAGAGAGAGAGAGAGAGAGAGAGAGAGAGAGAGAGTGAAAGAGAGAGAGAGAGAGAGAGAGAAACAGACAAATAGACAAAGAGAGAATGAGTGAGAGAAAGACAGAGAGAGAGAGAGAGAGAAACAGACAAATAGACAAAGAGAGAATGAGTAAGAGAAAGACAGACAGAGAGAGAGAGAGAGAGAGAGAGAGAGAGAGAGAGACCGCAAGGACGATCGCCGACTTGAATTTCCAACGAAGGATACGAAAAGCGTACAGAGCAAAGAAACGAGAGTAAGAAACAACTTGGAAAAAGAAAGTAGTAGGAGGGAAGAGAAGTAGGGTGAGGAAAACAGAACGGTTCTTTATCGTAACACGATCCTTTCGTCGTGAACGACCTACGTTAGGGAACAACCCACCGAGAGAGCTCGACCAGCCAGACCAAACAACCCAGACACGATATATAACGACTTTCCTCGACAAATAAATCGATCCTCCACCTCCCATCGAAACTGGAGAAGCTTCCGTCGGAAAATACAATCTGTTCTTTTCAGCCTATTCCTTCCTTTCTCTCTCTCTCTCTCTCTCTCTCTCTCTCTCTCTCTCTCTCTCTCTGTCTGGTTTTCTCTTCGTTGTCCGATGTCATTGATAATGACAATGATTAAGAAAAAGAACCTGTCGCGTATACTTTTTTTATTCCATTTATTCAAACGTAAAAATAATGATTTTTTTTCTTCTTCGTCATTTAATAACAATATTGGTTTTCATCGATGAAACATTGTCAATTCCATTATAATTTCCTTCAATGATTCTTAATTCGAGCTTTCATTAGTGTAATTGGATCTATAGAGATTTTTTTAGGATCGTCCACGAAGTATACTCGTTATTATCGTAATTATTAATGTACGAAGTTGGGAATCAATAATTCGTTTTTTTTTTTTTTTTATGTATCTATTTTCTTTTCCCTTTTTCCTTTTTTCTTCTACTGAATTTAATGTGTATTTTCTTATATCAACAATTATATACATAAAATATATATATATATATATATATATATATATATAAATATTTATACATATATATATATATATATAAATATTTATACAAATAAACATTTAAATTATAAATATATATATATATATTAATATAAATAAATTTTTAGTAAAAAAAAAGAAAAAAACCACCTTAAAAATTTCGGACATTACGACGAGCCAAATTAATTTAATTCAATCATATGGTTTTGATTAAGACATTTTCTTTTTTTTTTTTCTTTTCCCGTACTATTAACTCCTTATCAAAAGTTTCCTTTCATAATCACTGAACGTAAACTCCTAAAATCATTTCAAACAAATAAATATACATACACTTTACGATCGTAAAATTTCAAGAATCTTCTAACTCGTAATATTATCCCATTAAATATCACATAGTTTATCAAGAACAAACAAATTAGATAATCCATATAGTAAACACGTATATGTACGTACATATCTCTTAATAATAAATTATTCAACTTTAACATTATTCTCAGCTACAAAGTTTAACAAAGATAAGTTTATTAGTAATGAAATAATAAAAAAGAAGAGGAGGAACAAGAAGAAGAAGAAGAAAAAAAAAACAAGTCCCTCGACGATAAGGAAAATCAAACGATAATCTCCTCCCGATGAAGTGGTTACCTCGTAATAAGCACGTGCCAAGCACAATAATATAAGAATCTCTATGTACGTACTATACGTATCTATGTAAAGAGAATCGTTTCTATTTTCTACGCATGATCTAGCCTTTATACAAAGGTGATGCTATATATACGTGAACAGGCTTTTCTGTCTCTTCGTCGCGAAACACCAATGCTGTTTTTCGAGTATGCTCAGCCTCCTGTTCGTGAACGGTGAAGGGTACCTGAGTCTCTCTCTCTCTCTCTTTCTCTCTCTTTTTTCTCTTTCCCTCTCTTTCCCTCTCACTCTCTCTCTCTCTCTCTCTCTCTCTCTCTCTCTCTCTCTCTCTCTCTCTCTCTCTCTCTCTCCCTCTCTCTTTCACTCTTTATCTTTCTCTATCTTTCTGCTACCCCTTGCTCGTTCGTGTGTATGCATGCAAGCAAACAAGAGGGGAAAAAAGTAAAAGAGAGAGAGAGAGAGATGGAAGGAGCAAGGACAGAGGAGAGTATTACAACGAGCCACTCAGGAATCTCTTCGTTTCCCTAATAGGCAGCTGACTCCTTGACTCGACCGCGTTGTCTATTGGTCCGCGAACCGAAAGAAATTCTCCTTTGCTCGAAGAAAAGAGACATCTTGCTTCCTCCTCATGAAAAAACGTGAATTTCCTTTTTCTCTATCTAGTTCCGAAGGAATTTCTAATCTCTTTAACTTGCAACTAACATTTATATATGTATGTATGTTTCTACGTACGTATGTACGTACGTAAGTAATTACTTAAATTAATCCACGATTGGACGTAGGTATTTATATATATATAAAGGAAAGAAAAAATAAATAAATAAAAAAGACAAACGCAACAAGACAAGAGTCTTAATAATAAAACATTTCGAGGATATGGAATTCAATTTTTCCCTTCCTCCCACCCCCTCCTCCTTGTCTTATTAATATTTTCATCAACTAAATTTCGGAAGATGAGCTTTAAACCAAAAGAAAATAGAAACAATAAAAAAAGAAAAGGTATATAAAAATCGATAGTAGTAGTAATAGTAGTAGCAGTAATAGTAGTAGTAGTAATAGTAATAGTAGTACCTAAACGTACCATAAAGAAAACATGTCCTTCCACTGGAAAGTCGTCTCGCCGAAGTGTTCCCTCGGCCAAAGCTCTGTCTGAAAAATAATAACGCAAACGCGTTACAAGTAGCTCGTAAAAGTATGCTACGTTATATATATATATATATATATATGAACACGCGCGAGCGCGTACATAACACATACGAAGAAAAAAAATGTAAATACGTACGCATACACGCAAGTTTGTCGTTTTACAAAATTTTCTCCTCGGAAAATTCCATAATTCGGTTTACGTGCTGTGACGCATAAAATATGCATCACGTTATTACGTATAATTTCGTAAAGGTAGTTAGTAGTCGTATGTTCTCATAGAGAGAGAGAGAGAAAGAGAGAGAGAGAGAGAGAGAGAGAGAGAGAGAGAGAGAGAGAGAGAGAGAGAAAAAGAGAAAAAGGAGAAGAGACAAAAGGAAATGCAAGTATGAGATTTACGACGGAATAGACAAAAAAGAGATGGATAGAGATAGATAGATAGATAGAGAGAGAGAGAGAGAGAGAGAGAGAGAGAGAGAGAGAGAGAGAGAGAGAGAGAGAGAGAGATGGTTATGAAACGACACAAGTACGAGACGACTGTTTCTAAGCTTTGTATGCCCCATCATAGAAATGACTGAAGAACGAAGAGGATTACTTTGGGATATGAGCAAATGCATTTATGCACACGCTAACAGCACCTCAGGTATAAGAAGATCCTGAGAAACGAAGAAGAGGATAAACTCTAAGAGACCCCCGGAGCGGTCGAAAAGACGTTTGTATAATATTTACACGGCACTTCGCTACGGAGATTCTCTTTCGAAGAATTTGCTATCCAATCGGATTATGATGACTCGCTTAAATAACGTGAGTGGTATACATATATACATATATATATATATATATATATATATATATATATATATATATATATATATGTATATATATATACGATCGATAGTTTCTCCGATGTATTTTATTTCAATTTAATTTTCTACAACGATATCTGTCTATAAATATTAATTAATTCGATCCTTCATGATTAGAGATTTAGAAGCATATCGAGAAACATTGCTCTCGCAAATATCTCCAAAAAAAGAAAATTGTTCCTTCAATACTTCAAATTTTTTAATCTCTACTTAAAAGAGAGAGAGAGAGAGAGAGCGAGACAGAGAGAGAGAGAAAGAGAAATACTCGAAGTATCAATATGACAAAAAAAAAAAAAGAAAATTGTGAATCGCGTTAAATATTTAAATACTTGGAATAATTTATGTATTCGTTCAGAAGAACTGGGAAGGAAGGGGGATGGAGGGGGAAGAATTTTATATTCCTCGAGAATTCTTCTTAAATTGAATAAAAAATTTTTAATTTAAATAAATATCTCAAGAGAATTGATCCCAATCAATTCTCTAATAATATAATAATATTACTTATTACTCTCTATCTATCTCGTTTTGAATATTCATAAATAAATTCAATCATTAAAGTTATGTTAATTATTTCAACGGCAGTTATATATATATATATCGATATGTTTCGTAAAAAAATTATCGTTTTCGAAAGTGGATCCCCGCCCTATAGGTCATAAAAGTTTGATAAAATCCAATCTTATTGATTAAGGGATTTAACTTGACCGTAAGACTGACCAATCAAGCCGAACTACTATCGTAATCTTTCCGCCCCCCCCCCCCACCCCCTACCCTATTATTACAAAGCTCGTACATAGTACATAGGATATAGTAGGATAGGTAGATAGGTGGTAGATATGTACAATATGATAATAAGCTATCTCTCAGCATCTAGAGAATACTACGTATTCGCTTATTCTCTCCGATGGAGACGGACAAAGCAATTTATCCGATGGTCTATGCCGTAATTACACACCGAATTAACGACGTGGTTGCACAACGAATTAGAAGCAGGTACGCTATGGTTTCGCATTCGCAAACGTTCTGCAGGGCCCCTGTTTGCCCCTGGATTTCATTAGGACGCCCGTAAACATACACGCTAGATTGTAAACACTGTGTTGTTAGAATCGGACAGGGTTTCTCTCTCTCTCCCTCTCCCTGTGTGTCTCGTTTGGTATCTCCTACGTAACTTGGCTGTAACTTCGACCAAACAGAAACTTTATGTGTTGAAAGAGAGAGGGAAAGAGAGAGAGAGAGATAGGGAGAGGGGGAGAGGGGGAAGATACATATTGGAAATCATTCCGTTCAGATATAGATCTTGTACATTAACGTATTCGATACTAATTCAAAATTGTTGTATCCGATATCTAACCTACGGTGTATAAAATTGAGTGCCCTTAGAAACAATAGACCGAGTCCATAGAATAGAAATAGAGAGAGAGAGAGAGAGAGAGAGAGAGAGAGAGAGAGAGAGAGATGGAAAGAGGGAAAGAGAAAAAGATGATGAACGAGCACGGTCGATCTCTTAAACGGTGAGCTTACGGTGTGATCGTATCGACGAGCATAAATAAGCTCGTTCGGCTCGTTTCATAGACGGCTGAGCCGACGATGTATAACGAGAGGCGTCGGCTCGACGAAAGCCGTTTTTTTCCCTTTCTCTCTGACGTAATCGACGAAGATCATCACCATCACCATCACCACCACCATCTCCTTCGCTTCTTCTTCTTCTTCTTCTTCTGTCGACTCCATCGCCGCCACTGTCGTTCGCCGTTGTTACCGCACAACGTTTACGACGACGGCAGACAGAGAAAGAAACAGATAAACATATAGACATACAGCAAACAGACAGACATACAGACAGACAGACAGACAGACAGACATACAGACAGACAGACATACAGACAGACAGACAGACAGACATACAGATATACAGACATACAGACAGACAGACAGGACATACATACAGCATACATACATACAGCATACAGACATACAAACATACAGACATACAGCATACAGACAAACAGACAGACATACAGCATACAGGCAAACAGACAGACATACAGCATACAGACAAACAGACAGACATACAGCATACAGACAAACAGACAGACATACAGCATACAGGCAAGCAGACAGACATACAGCATACAGACAAACAGATAGATATACAGCATACAGGCAAGCAGACAGACATACAGCATACAGACAGACAAACAGACATACATACAAACAGACAGACATACAGCATACAGCATACAGCATACAGCATACAGCATACAGACAAACAGACAGACATACAGCATACAGCAGACAAAGATACAGCATACAGTATACAGACAGACATACATACAGTATACAGACAAAAAGATATACAGATATGCAGAGAAATATAGATATCCGGATATACAGAAAGATATACAAATATCTAGACATACAGACAGACATACAGATAACAGACATACAGACAGACAGAAAGACGGATAGATAGTAATAGACAGAGTACAGAGTAGACATAGTACAGAGACTCCTCCTCCTCCTCGTGTACGTCGTCGTCGTCATCGTGCTCGTGTCGTATCCACCTTCGATCGAGCGTGGATATCGAATAACGGTGCTCGTGTTACGCGATATGTCGTTTGTATGTGTACATATGTATGTATGTATATGCACGTGTATGAAATGGTAGATATATATATATAGATATAGTTATAGTATATATATATATATATATATAATTTATATACGTGCATACATGCATACATACGTACGTACATTCATCTATCCACATGCATGCATGCATGCATGCATAAGCGCGCCCATCTCTCGGTAGGTCGATGTGGCTACAGTATAGATGGTTAGATGGCGCTTCAGTTGAACCAAAGAGAGTGAGAGAGAGAGGGACAGAGAGAACTAGAGAGGGGAAGGTTTGCGGGGAGGAACCGCCGCGCAATATCGTGTATGTATAATACGAGAGACAATGTAACTCAGTTGGGTACGCCGCACAATTAGTGTGTACGCGGTCGTCGCTTGCCCGAAGCGTGAGAGACAGAGAGAGAGAGAGAGAGAACGCGTGTCGCTTCCACGTTGCCAACGCCTATGTTGAATCGCGCGCGCACACGATATGTTCATACATATACATACATATATACAACACATACATGCGAGGTAGCTCTTCGAGCCTCTCTATAGATGGGACGAGCGCGTGAAGTGTTTGTGTGTATCTATGCATGTATGTATGTTATATATATGTTATATATATGTTATATATATATATATATATATATATATATATATATATATTCGTTCCTACTCTCCTGTAATTGTGCTTTTCCATCTCTTCAGCATTGGTCGTATCACCCCTCTCACTCTCTCTTTCTCTCGGCCCGTTACCATAGGGAACAAAGTGGATACGACAGAGAGAAGGGGAAGAACAAGAGAAAGAGAGAAAGGGAAGAACACCGTAGCTGGTATATGTATATATATGTATATATATATATATATATATATATAGCTTTGTGTGAGTAATATGAGAAAGAGAGAGAGGAAGAGAGAGAGAGAGAGAGAGAAATGCTGCTATCTGTTCAACAAGGAGACGAACGAGAGAAAGATGGACTTTGCGTGAGACGAAGACGCACGTACTATTTCGAGCTTCGAGGAAGAAGAAGACGGATAAGCGAGAATATATATATATATATATATATATATATATATATATATATAAAAGAGAGAGAGAGAAAGAAAATCGTCGAAGCGTTGAAACGACGAAGATGGCGAGAGCGAGCAAGACGAATTCTTCGATGTGTTCGTGAAGGAAAGAGAACGATGATTCGACACGATGAGAGAACTTTGGGTTAGAAAAGGAGAGAAATATATATATCAAACATATATATATATATATATATATATATATAACGCGTGTTGAACGACAGAGAAGTGACACGAGTAAAGAGTAGAGGAAACGAGAGAGAAATAAAGGAAGGAAGAGGACAAGAGAAAGAGAGAAAGAGAGAGAGAGAGAGAGGGAGAGAGAGAGAGAAAGAGTACGAATGAACGCGAAAGAGCAAGAACCACTTGTATATTCTCTCTCTCTCTCTCTCTCTCTCTCTCTCTATTTCAGCTTACTCTATCTCTTTCTCTTTCTCTCTCTCTCTATCACAGTCTATCTCTGTTTCCCATGCTGGTACATTCGGTCTCTCTCTCTCTTTCTCTCTCTCTCTCTCTCTCTCTCTCTCTCTCTCTCTCTCTCTCTCTCTCTCTCTCACGTAGAGGAACGGTCGATCGCTCCTGCTGGCAGCCATTTTGTGCTTGCCCGTAAAGCCGACATTCCTGGCCGGGGAAAATATTGGCCATGATTCCGTCGTAACAGAGACAACGACAACAACAACGAAGACAACGAAGACAACGAAGACGACGATAACGACGACAACGACAACGACAATGAGAACGATGACGATGACGACCACGACGACGACGACGACGACGACAACTACGACGACGCAATGACGTGATAGACGACATGCTCGGAAAATCGGTTTTATAGAGTCGCGAAAAAGAAGATGAGCGAATGAAGGTTGGTTAGTTGTTGGTTGATCGAAAAAGATTCGCTATGTTTCTCGCGGTAACGAGAACGAAGGAGATCGCGAGTCCCCAATGCGTATCCAATGTAGTCGGGAGAGATGCTCTCAAATGTCCTGCGGGTAAGGGACAATTCGTTCCAGACCAGACCTCCCTTCCGTAGTTCATCGGGTACAGTCCCAGGAGAAAGTACAAGAGTACTACTCTTCTTTTTCTTTTCCTTTTTCTTCTTCTTCTTCTTTTCCTTCTCTTTCTTCTCTTTCTTCTCTACTACGGATGAACGATTCCATAGGGGAAAGGAGACAGGGCCTTGGAGAATATATTCTTACAAGTCAATGGATTGATCGATCGATCGATCGATCGATAGATCGATAGATCGATCGTTCGTTCCTTCGTAATAGAAAAATTATTTTACGATGGTTAAATGCGTAAATACATATTAAAATGTATAAATTTATTCTTGTAAATAATGGAGGAGAGGATATATAGAAAAGCGCTAATATATATGGCAAGACAATTTCATAAATAAGATATGAATAAGAGACAACAGGACAAGACAGACAGGATTGAACAGAACAGGAAAGGAAAGGAAAGGAAAGGAAAGGATCGGATCGGATCGGATCGGATCGGATCGGATCGGATCGGGTAGGGTCGGGTCAGTTAAGCTTGGTCCTATCTGGCCCGGCCAGTTTTTTCATTTTTCTTTTTCTTCTTTTTTTTTTCCCCCATATATACTCGAAGATTGTCAATGATTGGCGAAGATACCAGACTGAACCCCAAACAAAATTACGGACAAAACCCCAGACATAACCCAGAACCGAGCCCCGACCCTTTTCTGTTTTGTCCCATCCTCTCTCTCTCTTGTCCTCACCTGTCTTTCCTACCTTTCAAATTGGTTTACCACTGTCGAACGTTGTTGTGTGTCCCCTCCCAACCACTCCCCCCCCCGATCCCTAGAGTTCTATGTATTTTCCATTATTCAAAATACATTTATACATTTTCTATCTTTATATTGGCCACTAAAATTGCTTTATTGTCTAACAAAGATAGACAAAGTCCAAAACTAAAACTATCATCTTTTTAGTGGGATACATCGGTCAAATGTTAATGGTCAAATTTGACGCTTAAATGAGTGAAAAATGTCCTATTGTAAAATACATGTATAGGTAGAAATAGCATTGAAAATATTTTTATGTCGGCTACATGAATATTTAATGAAGAGAATATAAGGATTCCATTAAAAAAAAAAAAGAAAAAAAAGAAAAAAAAATGTAAACTTAACTTTCGCAGGATCCTCCCAAGCAAGATCATCGTAAAGTCAAATAATCGTCGCTACGACCCCCCCTCACCCCCCATTCATCCTCTCTCGTCATCATCATACATGATAATCGTTTAAAATATTTCTTTCATTATTCATTTTTTTTTCTTTCCTTTTTTCTTTTTCTTTTTCTTTTCTTTGCACATTTCATACTCGGGATGATAACAGCGCGTATACATAAAATCCGAACATGTATATTATATTATACTATACGTAGGTATGTATGTATGTGCGTATGTATATGTATATTTTATAATCTACATAAATAATACGACATATTATATGAATATGTATATATGACAAATAAAGTGTATATTAAACTTGAGAAAAAAATTCCTCACTTCTCCCTATTTTCGAAAAAAGTAAAAAAGAAAAAAAAAAGAAAAGAAAAGAAAAAAGAAAAAGAAAAAGAAAAAAGGAAAAACAAATTGAAAAAAAAATCGATGGTAAATTCGACAGAGAAAAGAGACAATTTAATCGTTTTCGAAATGATATCCTTCAAAAAGGATGACAGTGATTGTACAATTCTAAGGGTCCAAGGATATCTCTCTCTCTCTCTCTCTTTCTTTTGTTCAACTCTGTTGGGGAATCGTGACTGTACCACTATGAGTTACGAGTGCCATTCCCGCCGGCATGAATACGGGATGTCGTCTTTTGGACGCGCTCCAGAAAGCTTTTCAAATTGAATTAGGAGAAAACGTTCGCTGCTGCTTCTATGCTCCTCTCGATGCTTCATGCTTGAGAAGCCGCGGTCACTGGTTCGAGCCTTGGCCCGAGCTTTGAGAGAGGGGTCGAAAGGTGCCGGCGGGGGTGTCGACGGGAACGATGGACTGTCGAAAGAGAAAGAAAGATAGACAGATAGAGATTAAGAGGAGAGAGACACAGAAACACAGAGAGAGAGAGAGAGAGAGAGAGAGAGAGAGAGAGAGAGAGATGACATTGTGAAACAAAAAATAAGATTGTAGACGCCTCTTCTCTGTCTCTTTTTTTTCTTTCATTTTATCTTTATCTTTCTCTCTCTCTCTCTCTCTCTCTCTCTCTCTCTCTCTCACCACTCTGAAAGTTTTCAATGAGTTCTTAAAAGTTTCATCTAAAAGTAATCGTAAATAAGAAATGAAATCAGCATGACGTATTCAAATATATTTCTCCTCCTGCTGATCCTCCATTTTTTTTTTCCCTTTCCTTTTTTCCCATTCATTCCTTTCCCTCATACACTTTGATGAATAACGTCTCATAGTTTTGATTAAAAACGAAAACTTTACACGACACTTTTATCCTTAGCAAAGCATGATTATTGTATATCGGAGGTGGATAAGCATAAGCATATTTGCCTTGCGTGTGTCGGATAAGAAACAGACGGCTCGATAGCCGTTCGTTGTATTCTTCTTGATTATCTTTCAACAACAGGAAGAAAGAAAGAAAGAAAAAAAAAGAAGAGAGAGAGAGAAAGAGAGAGAACTTAAAAAGATGATTTACATAAAAAAAAAGAGATGATTTACATGAAAAAAAAAGATGTTTTAGATGGAAAAAAAAAAAAAAAAAAAAAAAAAAAAAAAAAAAAAAAAAAAAAAAAAAAAAAAAAGAAAAAAAGAAAAAAAAGAAAAGAAAAAAAGGAAAGAAAAGAAAATGAATGAAAACTTGTTCAAAGTCTAATTTATTAGTCGAGTATATCGTCTTAATAAAATCAAATGGCTTTCCTATTTCCATGAAATTAGAATAACGTGTTGGAGTTACGATTGCATTCGTGATTTTATCAACGACGATAACACGTAAAAGAAAAAGAGGAAAAAGTAAGAGAATGAGAAAAATAAAACAAAAATAATAGAAAAGAAAAAGAATCTCGTCCGCTAGGGTAAAAACGTTTCCATTTCAAGCATCGATCAATCCAAGGGTAAAAAATAGACGAGAAAAAGAGAAAAAAAAAAAAGAGAAGAAAAAAGGGAAGAAAAAAGAGGGGAAAAAAAAAGAGGAAAACACCGGATTGAATTTAAAATAATTTCTTTCGATATAATTGCGACGAGTTAAGATAAGTCATAATGCTAGTTATAATATCGTAGACTCATAGTGACAATTCCAATAGAAATTGCAAGAATAATTCATTGTCGGCCAAGGCAGAGATTCTCATTTTCTCTCTCTCTCTCTCTCTCTCTCTCTCTCTATCTCTATCTTCTCGGTCCGAAGGTTATCGCAGACCAGAACTATCGTTTAACAAGCGAAGCCGTTTAAAGTCTCGGCTATTTAATCAATAGCCGATTTACTTTAATGTATGTATCAGACTCGTTAATTAAGACGAAGTGCTTGCTTCTTGATAATTATTTCCGCGACCTGTCGTTGCTGTTATTCTCACCTCTTAGAATCATGCAACAATAATGAATGATATTCAATAACGTTAGCACAATTGTTAATTGTAACAATAATAATAATAATGACGATGATAATAATAATAATAATAATAACAATAATAATAATAACAATAATAATAATAATAATAATAATAATAATAATTGTAATAATAACAGAGATAATTACGTACATTCAATCGTCTCGTTAATTTGATTAATTTATTCGACAATTTCAATGTTTTGACTGAGTTTCAACGAACGATGAATATATAGGAAAAATCATCACTACTATTCATACTTTCTCTTTTTTCTTTTCTTTTTTTTTTTCTTTTTTTTTTTATCTCTTTTCTCTTTCTCTCTCTTTACATAAGAACGAGAAAAAGAGTAGGACGAATCTCTAAGCTAGTAGCGTGAGCGAGCGCGAGCAAATACTACTCGTAAACGGAAGCACATGCCTAAGGCTGTGTTATTTGCTAGACGATGCACGTAGATGACGAACACCATAGCTCTCTTAGCACGTAGTAGTCAATCGTTTCTACGACCGAAGAACTCGATGCTCAAATGAACTTACACATACGTATATACGTATGGCGGTTCGATGAAAATATTTTTAAAAAATAGATAAATAAATAAATGAATAAATAAATAAATAAATAAATGAAGAATAAGAAAAGAAATAAAGAAATAAAGAAAAAAAAAAAGAAAAGAAAAAAGATCACTTTGAAATTTAAAACAGAAATTAATTTGATGTAGGATGACTTTTTACGATTAAGAAAAAAAAGAAAAAAAAAAAGGAAAAAAAAAAGAAGGAAAAGAAAAAAAAAGACTTAAGTATTATATATTAGGCTGATGCATAATTAATCGTTAGAGTTCCTATGTAATGGTTAACGTTATCAGTGAATATCAAAACTCGTTGAAAAATTACTCTTTAACTCGGGTCAAAATATACATGAAAATAGAATTAAACTTATCGTTTCAAGATAAAACAGAGAAAAAAAAAAAAGAAAAAGAAAAGAAAAATACGAGCTAAATGGAATATGATATCTCGGTCACAGAAAGATACGATGTTATACGAGATAGTCAAGGATGAGTCGGGTTAAATGGCTAACAAAAAAATATTCTCTTGAAACAATAACTAAAATCAACAAAATGTCGTCCTTTAAAAAATTTATTTCAATTTCTCCTTTTCAAAAAAAAAAAAAAAAAAAAAAAAAACCAGTTTTTGTAGATCGTAGCGTAACTAGTATTTTCGGTTCACCCTATGTATAGACATAGTACCATGTATCAGTTTTTTTTTTTTTTTTTTTTTTTTTTTTTTTTTTTTTTTTTTTTTTTTTTTTTTTACAAGCGACTCATCTTTCTTTTCTTTCCTTTTTTTTTTTTATCTGCACAAGTTAATATCCTCGACAAAAAAAGAAAAAGAAACTTTAGCAATAGAAAAAAATAAAGAAAGTGAAAGGAAAAAGTAGATGAGGATAAAGAAGATGATGAAGAAGAAGAAGAAGAAGAAGAAAAAGAAAAGAAGTTCGGTAAACGCGTCGACGCGGTGATTCGAAGTTTCCTGCCGAGAAAAGAGGGTGCTTTGTAGATGCGTGAGAGGGATTATCGAGCGAGGCTTTCAGCTTGGAAAAATAAAATATCGTCGAGAGGCTAAAGGGGACGACGACGACGACGACGACGACGACGACGACGACGACGACGACGACGACGACGACGACGACGACGACGATAACTACAACTACAACGACGAAGACGACTACGATGCGACAACGACGATGGTTGTGGTAGTGATGGTGGATAGACCTGCACGAATAAAATCGTTTTTCGTTTCGTGGAGCAATGTGAATGAAAAGAAATATATATATATATATATATATATATATATATACTGTAACGAAGAGATGAATTGTTAAAAAAAGAAAAAAAAAAAAGAAAAAAGAATGAAAAGAAAAAAGAAAGGAAAAAAAAGAAAATAGAAGAAGAAAGAAAAAAGTGAATTCGAAGTATCCGTAGAGAGAGAACTCAGAGAGGAAAAAGCAGAAAGACGGCTACCCCTATTGAAACGTAGTTAATAGTAGTAGTAGTAGTGTAGTAATAGTAGTAATAGTAGTAGTAGTGTAGTAATAGTAGAGAGAGAGAGAGAGAGAGAGAGAGAGAGAGAGAGAGAGAGAGAGAAAGACAGAGAGAATAAAGTGCATTGTGTTCGTACAAGTCGCGCCACGAAAAGTACTGCTTTTCTTTCCTTTTACGTTTCTCTTCTCTACCCTTCACAACTCTTCCTTTCTTTCTCTCCATCTTTCTTTCTTTCTTTCATTCCTTCTTTCTCTTTCATTTATATTTTTGTGTTTTATGTTTTTCTTTTCCTTTCTTTTTCCATGCCCTTTTTCCCCCTCCTTTTTTCTTTTTCCCTTTCTTTTCTTTTTTTTCCATTTCTTTTTCTTTCTCCTTTTTTTTTATATTTTATTATTATTATTATTATTATTATTATTATTATTATTATTATTATTATTATTATTCAAGAAAGTTTGGCACTCATCCGGAAACAAATCGCGCAAATATTAAGTCTCTATTATCATTTTCTGCTGTGCTCGCGAGAGAATATAGCAGTAGTAGAACCGAGAGAAAAATTTCGAGCTCTAGCGTAATAATTATATTGGTATACTTTATTAAAAATGACAATGAAACTCTTCGGGTTTCCACGAGTTGTTTCTTTATATTTAAAAAAATTTTTTTATTATCTAAATTTTTTTTCTCCCCTCTTCTTTTTCTCTCCCCCTTTTTTCTCCCCCAAACTCTTTTTACACTTTCTTCTTTTTCTTTTTTCCTATTCTTTTTCTTTATAACGGCAATGCACATACACGAGCACAATAATAGAGGAGAGAGAGAGAGAGAAAGAATATTATAGATAGATCGATATACTCTTTACCAGAGACGAATTAAAATGCCGCCGGCGGGACTCTACGATCGATCTGGAGATATATCTCTTTCAATTTGTTACTACGACGTTTGTAATAAAATATGAATTCGTTCGGTTCGTAAAGAGAAAGAAAGATAGAGAGATAGAAAGAGAGAGAGAAAGAGAGAGAGAGAGAGAGAGAGAGAGAGAGAGAGAGAGAGATATCCGAGTTAAGAATAGAGAGACATTTGTCTAGATGATTCAATTCCTTTCGAGTTAGATTCATTTGAGTGATAATCATTTAAAACGTGTAATCACCCATTCCCTCGTATCGCATGATTAACGTTAGTATAATTAATACAAATTTAACTGTCCATTTCGATTAATAAAATTAAATATTTTTCAATTGTAATCTTTAATCATTATCCAATCTACAAATCAATCCCCATTCAGATTTACATTTTATAAATCAATTTTATGATATACGGCGACATATATATATATATGTATATATATGTATATATATGTATATATATGTATATGCAAATCTTTTCATAACTCTGTTTTTTTCTCCGATTTATTTTTTGCTCTGCTTCCTCTTCTCCGCCTCTCTTTCGTTAAAATAATTCCTCCGCGGAAAACATCTTTTTTTTTTTTCTTTCGATGAAATATAAAAATTCATGCGGCGTAGAGGTAATCGAAAAAAAAAAAAAATAAAAAAATAAATACAAAAGGAAAAAATAGAAAGAGAAAGAAGAAGTAATGCGTTTTCTTTTATAAAATTCATAAAAATTGATTAAGCAAACGCTATCCGTAATGTAATAAACAATAACGACTTGGAAGAAAATTATATATTCTAATAGTTACATAAGTTGCATGCATAAGTGCAAACACATGGGTATAACAACTCCTGATCGATAAATAATGTATTAGTCAAGAGCAACGATATGAAAAGAATGAATTTAACGATATGACGATAATAATAATAATAATAACAATAATAATAATAATAATAATAATAATGAAATAATAATAATATTAATAATAATAATTAAAAATCAGGTAACATAGAATTCCATTGTAGTACGTTTTAAACAAATTTCTAAAACAATCCCAGTCGCGAATTTAGAAACGTATATTTCGCAGTGACGGGCTAGCAATACTCGTCAAAGTTCCCCAGCCACCGAGAGAGACTAGTTTCGCGTTAATGAGTTTCTCAACGACTCTTCCGCTTCTCTCTACGAATTTCTCTCTATGAAGTTTATCGTTAGAAATTTATTATTTCATTTATGTCCGTCGTCGTACTTACTACTATTTCTACTATTCCACTATTACTATTACTAGCGTAACGTAAACATTCAAAAATGATAGAAAATTTTAGGGAAAGATAAAACCTTTTGCTGTTGTTTTTAGTATCATTTGAGATTCTTGCTTATTATTTATTTATTTATTTATTTATTTATTATTATTATTATTATTATTATTATTATTATTATTATTCATGAGTCCTATATCATTTTAATATGAAATTGTTGTTATTATTATTATCATTATCATTATCATTATCATTATCATTATTATTATTATTACTATTATTATTATTATTACTATCATCATCATCATTTTTATTATTTATTATACCTATATAATTTTAATACGGAATTTGTAAACTTGATTTGAAATGGAAATAATACGACCTTTTGTATGATACATTATACGATATTTATAGAATGAGGGAGAATTTCATGAAACGAGCTCGTGTCTCCATTTTATTTATCCGAGAAAAGAAGACTACGACCGAACAACACAGCTTTAGAAGGTTAAACAAGATAGCTGTGAATTATGTGTGCCATTACGATAATACGTTTGTATAAATCGATACTCGTAGCATCGAAAAAGAAAAGGAAAATAACGTTTGATCAATCGTTAATAAAGAACGTTCTCTCTCTCTCTCTCTCTCTCCCTCTCTCTCTCTCTCTCTCTCTCTCTCTCTCTCTCTCTCTCTCTCTCTCTCTCTCTCTCTCTCTCTGTCGACGATAAATGTCAATTCCCAAGAGGAAAAAATCAAGACTTGGATTCTTTAGCAATCTATTGTACATTTCTAATATTCAATCATTATTTGTCTTCTCTCTCTTTCTATCTCTTTATCTTCTTCTTTTTATTTCTTTCTTATTTTCCAAGAATAATTTCTTCGGCTTATTCAAAGTATCGAAAGATTAAATTATCAGATATTTATGTATGAGGTGTGATAAATTTTTATCGACGATCTTAGATCGATAATCGTCTAACAATTGTAACTTTTTTTTTTTTCTTCTTTTTCCTTTCTTTTTAATCGCATTACAATTTATTTATAATGTACAAACCATAAACATGCATACACATATACATATATACATGCATGCATAAATATATAGATACGCATACGTATATATATATTACTATTTTCTCTATGGAATCGAATTCATTGTCGACACGTAATTTTTTTTATTTCTTTCTTTTCCCTCTCTCTCTCTCTCTCTCTCTCTCTCTCTCTCTTTCTCTCTTGTTTCTAAACGCGTTTAGATAAATTCATGTTTGCAAGGTGATAAGAAATTGTAAAGAGAAATTATCTAAATTCACTTTTCGAGAAAAGATCGAAATCGAACGGGAAAGGCGGAAAGATACAATGTTTAATCAAGAACAATTACAAAGGTATAGAGGAAAAGTAAATAAGATCGATAGGTATACAGTAAAGAGGTCTCGATTCGAGGAAGCCGATGCGATTACGATAAGCCGAGTATGTGTTAACACTGTTAACATTTAAACGGGGCCAAGAATCGAGCGGAAGCGACGAGTGCGTACACGAGCCGAAACAATCGGCTATTGTCGGTTTCTCTATAGCCCGGTGCGATGCGGTGCGTCGCAGTGCAGCGCAGCCCAGAACACCATTGAGTGAACTGCAACAGTCCTCCTTCACCTCTCTGAGAATAATTAGCGATCATCCTAGTCATGAGTTATCGTTAACGAGCCGTTAAAATGCTCAAATTGCTTCCCCGGAATATTCTAACGTGCGAACTTTAATACATACATTCGAAACAAACTTATTTCAAAACCGAACCACCAATTAACAAGGGCCACGATAAAATCTTTTTTTTTTTTTTTCGATTTCATTCGAACTTTCTTTTGAATGAATTTCTTTTGTTTGTTCGTTCATTACGTTTGATCTACGTTCGCATAGACCAAAAAGTTTTCTACTATGTCATAGAAATATTAAAACTTTTCTTTTTTTCTTTCCAAAATCAATGAAATGTTTGTTGTTTTTCCTGATTTTTTTTTTTCTTTTTCGTACTTGTTATAAAAAACTTTCGCTGAAAAAAAAAAAAAAAAAAATCAAACAAACAAATAGAAATTATCTGAGACAATAGACCGTTCAATTAACAAAAATAATTTTCAACGAATTTTTTTCAATTTTTCGCGTCGTTAAAAAAGTTCGTCGTGACGTCGTAGACAAATGCATTAGCATGATCATTAAGTTTTATCTCTTTTTCTCCATCGACATATTTATATATATATCTCATAATATACATATATCTCATTTGACGATAAGGAAAATACAGATTTATTTATTTTTTCTTTTCTCTCTCTCTCTCTCTCTCTCTCTCTCTCTCTCTCTCTCTCTCTCTCTCTCCCTGCTTACCGTTGTTTATAATTTATCTTTATTAGGTGGAAAGGAACGACGCGATCGTTTCTCAAAGTTCGAAGATCGTGTTTGAAACGCAATCAGTGTTTTCTTAATTACTACTTGGACGGAAAGTAGTGGTTTCTCTCGAGCTAACTGACCGACTCGGCCGGTCTCGTATCGCTGTAAGAGAGAAAGAGAGAAAGAGAGAAAAAGAGAGAAAGAGAGAAAAAGAAAGAGAGAGAGAAAAGAGAGAGAGAGAGAGAGAGAGAGAAAGAGAGAGGGGGGAGAAAGAAAGGAAGAACGAGAGAAAGAAATCGTATGCGTAAGAGCGAGATAGTCTCTTCGTAACTTTGAAATTACTTTTTTTAATATTATAATTTTTCTTTTCTTTTTTTTCCGTCATTTTTTCTTTCTTTCTTTTTTTCTTTCTTTTATTTTTTCTTCTCCTCTCGTAACCCACTTCGTTACATCTTCGCGACACTCTTTTACGATCGTTAACGTACGAACTAAAAGTCAATTATCCGAAATACTCGTACGAGCCACATGCTGTGTCGATTTACTGAGCGATAAAAATCTTTTCGTTGAGACCGAAACACCGTGAAAAAAGAAGGGAAAGGAAGAGAGAGAGAGAAAGAGAAAAAAGAAAGAAAGAAAGAAACAGAAAAGAAAAACTTTAAATACAGAAAAAGAAATGTCGATATTAATTATAAAATATAATCCAAATGTAAAATTACAACCTATTATATGTTTTATAAATTTCAATACACTATTTACATATTAACTGCGACGACATTGATTTATATTTGAATTTCACGTACAATATAAGAATCACGATGACGTTGCTCTTAATTACTCATCTGATTAAGTCTACTGACTTGTTAAAACAATAAAATATTTATTTCTTATAAATCTTTCGTGGCAACGTCGGATACTTGGTAATAATAACATTTTTAACATAGGGTAAAAAAAAAAAAAGAAAAAAAAAGGAAAAGAGAAAAGAATATTAATCTTAAATTGCATGCGATTACAAAAATACAACAGCATTAATGTTTCGTAAATTTCAGTGCATCAGGTAACGTACGTCCGAGCACTTAGTTTTTCATTAAGTTCCATATAAAAATATTATGATAATGTAAATATCCATTATTCACTTAATAGCTATCATAAATATTTACTTCTTAAAAATCTTTCGTAATAACGTCGAAATTGTAAAGGTAGAAATTTAAATATAGAACGCTGAGGAGGAGAGGAGAGGAGGGGGCGGGGGGACCGGGGGGTAAAAAAAGAAGAAAAAATTTATTCCTATAATTTACGCAATTGTAAAATTAAAACGTAGCAATGCCATATAAATTTTAATGTACAACGTAACACGTATACGTCTGACAATTCTCAGTTGTTCGTTAAATTTTGCCAAAAAAAAAAAAAAAAAAAAAAAAAAAAAAAAAAAAAAAAAATTGTTATAATTTTCCACGACTTATCTAATATAATTATTAAAAATTTCTAAAGAAAATAAACGAATCGTGCATTTTTAAATCATATAAAAATCCTCATATCTCTCTCTCTCTCTCTCTCTCTCTCTCTCTCTATTTTCTTCTCTTTCTCTTTCTCTTTAGTACAATAATTGAAAATTGATTTCCTCATAGTTTGAGTAAACGTAAATTTTCAAGGAGAATCTAACAGATGAGCGTTCCAACAAACGTTTACCAGTTAGGTTATCGGCCAAAGCCAAAGTAGGAAATAGCTCCCGGCTAACTCGTCAAATTAGTCCCTCTAAAGACTTTACGATTGATAAATAATAGATCAGACGAGTTCTCGTCGCTATGAGAGCCATATACGAGAGAATGAACACGCTCGAGAGACGTAGTCCAAGAGAGACTATATATATATATATATAAAAGTATGTGTAAGCGTATATGTATGTGCATATGTATGACTACGTACGTATAGAGAGAGAGAGAGAGAGAGAGAGAGAGAAAAAGAGAGATACGCTTTTCATTCGACGACTTTTTTATTCGCGAGAAAACGACCGCACGGAAATTGTTTAGCCGAGGAACAAATGCTCCTTCATCGTGCCGCTGGGTCTCGAGCATCGTGTGAACATTTTTTTCCTCTCCCTCTATCTATCTATCCATCTTTTAACACATTGTTGATCGGTCACGAGTACACGAGTACACTCGTGTTTGCACATTGCACATGCAACTTATGTAATTCTTAATGTATACAATTGAGATCTTCCCTATTATCTGTCTGTTGTTACTATATTTGTATGCTATTTTTTCTTTTTCTTTTTTTCTTTGTTTTTTTCTTTTTTTTTTTTTTTTTTTTTATTAAATTTTTATACCAACGTTATCCACATAAATATTTAGTAAATTAAATTAAATTAAATTATAAATATATTAATAAAACGTTCTAATTGATTAATAATAAATAAATATAAAAAATTCCAAAATTCCACAAAAATCAAAGTAGTGATAGATAGACAGATGATAGGAAAAATTTCCAAATTTGTTTAAATACAATAAGTATACAAAGTATAATAATATTATTTATTATTCGTCGAAATTTAATTAACTAATTAATTAATTAATTAACAATCTTTCCGAACTTAAATAATATTTTAATAACGTGATTTTAATTCAATTACGAATATGAATCGAAATGAAACTAATTAATTCTTGCATATAATATAACCCGACACATATGTGTATTCATATTATAGATATACAATGTATTTTCGCACGCGCAATGTGTGTGTATAAGTGTGTTTAATAAGGCGATACGTTTATTGCTTCCCTCCTTTCTCTCTCTCTTTCTCTCTCTCTCTCTATCCTCCTCCTATCTTTTTTCCTTTCCTTTCCCCCTTATTCCTTTCCTTTTCATCTTTTTAATCCTGCCACTTCCATCGACGTACACGTCGATGCGGCAGCTCAACGTCGTCGTTCCACCTCGCCATTAGCTCTTTCCGTAGCTCGTTGAGAGATAAACTTACGATCCTGTCGCGATGCACCACGTTCCTGCGTTTATATACCTCGAGGGCCTTCTCTCTCTCTCTCTCTCTCTCTCTCTCTCTCTCTCTCTTTGTCTGTTCCATTCTTTCTCTCTGTCCCCCTTATGACGACGAGGCGTGTTTCACGGCGACTACCTTTAACACGCTCTTCTTCTCATCGTTTCTGTACACTTGAAAGAAAGAAGGAGCAAGAGAGAAAGAGAGAAAGAGAGAGAAAGAGAAAGAAAAGAAATAAGAGAGGAAAGGAGAGAAGATGAGGGTGGTAAGGGATGAGAGGAGAAGGAGAGAAGGGGAGCGATGGGGGGGGAGTATCTCGATGATCTTTACGCCGGCGCTGACACCGTGAACGTCGATCGAGCGATTGCATTGTACGAGGCAACGTTACGAAATCGAGTTTTCTTTTCTTTTCTTTTCTTTATCTCTTTATCTCTTTCTTTCTTCTTTTCTTTCTTTTTTTTCCTTCCTTCCTTTCTTTCTTTACTTTTTATCATCATCATCCACCCTCCCCCCCAAAATGATATGTCATCAATGTGACAAAGACATTCATGTTCTTTCTCTATTCGACACTTTCGAGAAACGATTCATTTATTATTATTGTTGTTATTATTATTATTATTATTATTATTATTATTATTATTACAATTTTGATCACGTAGACTTGATTTATATCAAATTGAAATATTGTAGATGATAGAACATTTATTTGACGAAAGAAAAGATAGAAAAAGAAATGGAAAAAGAAGAAAATGTAACTTGATATAATGATGGAATCAAAAATATTCTCGATAGAAATTCGAAAGAACTGACAAAATAAATGAAATCATCTCGAATAAATTACCGTCCTAGTGTCCTCATGGATTTGAACAGAGAGAGAAAAAGAGAGGAAGAGATATATATATATATATATATATAGAGAGAGAGAGAGAGAGAGAGAGAGAGAGAGAAAGGGATAGAAAGGAGGAAAGAGGAAACGAAGGTCGACCTGCCAATACGAACATCGTTCAAAATCGTTTTCACGTCGTACCATCGTCTTCGTTTTTCCACGTAGTTTGCGAGGTAAAACGTGAGAGAGACAGACATAGATAGAAAAAAAAAATACGGTGAGAGTGAAAAAGAGAGAAAGAGAGAGAGAGAGAGAGAGAGAGAGAGAGAGAGAGAGAGGGAGAGAGAGAGAGGACATGGAAGAGCGAATCGAATCAAGCACTTAAAGGGATTGCCGGGGTGTATCGACGAACGGGAGGAAGTCACTTAGTTTAATGAAAAAACGAAGGCGGCTAACGCCGAATGAACTTCGGAAAGCTTCTCCAGGGGGACCCCTTTCCTCCCTTCTTCTTCTTCATTTTTTTTTCCTTCTCCTCGGTCTCGCGAGAGGTTCGAACGAGTCGGAAAGCGTCGATTCGGAACATTCGCAAAACTTTCATTAAATCGCTCCAGGTGGACCCATATCTCTCTCTCTCTCTCTCTCTCTCTCTCTCTCTCTCTCTATATATATATATATATATATATATATATATATATATATATATATATATATATATATATATTCGAATGATAATAATCAAAAGACGGGAAGAATGGAAAAAACCAACTGTTTATTTTCTACTATAAGCAGTAACAACACGTACTAGATTTAAAAAATATTATGTACTTGCTTTGTTGTATTTAGAGAAAACAAAAAAAGAAAAAAAAGAAGAAAAAAAAGGAAAAAATAAAAAGGAAAAAAGAAATCTCTAATTCTTCGTCGAGTAGAACTCGACACGACTTTACTTTTGTCGACTATGATTCGATATAACATCTTTCGTTTGAGCTGATCCTATATATCGTCTATTTTTTCTTTTTAAATTGTTACGGTTTTAATACCGTTTGTTATGCTGCTCCGAAGTTGAGTTCCCATTGCACCGGCGAGAAAAGTAAAAAAAAAGGGAGAGGGGAAAAAAAGGGAGAAAAGGAAAGAAAGAAAGAAAAAAAAGAAAAAAAAAAAAAGAAGAAAGAAAGGTAAAAGAGCAGCTGCTCGCGAAGACCACGAGCGTGCGAGTGCGTATGCGACCCTTCTGCGCATCGTTTTATATCTCGTGCGGGATTTCTCCCACTCTCCCCCTCCTCCACCCTCTGCACCGCACCCTACACCACCAAATCGCTACCACCATCACCGCGACCGCACAACCATCAGTAGAGCTCTTTCCCTGCACATTCTTTTTAATTGGCTTTTCAATAGCGCGACTTTTGAATTCCATCTTCACTGACCCCGTCCACCGCCACGTGGATCAGGGAAAAAAAAACAAATAAATTGTTTATTCCTTTTTTTTTCGTTTTTGATGTATTTAAAAATTAAAAAATAAAAAAGAAAAAAGAAAAGAAAGGAGGAGAGAAGAGAAAAATATCACAAAACGAGATCGTTTGTAAAATGAAACAATTTCCAGATTTGTTCGTTTAATTTTTATTATTGTTCATCGTTGTTGTTTACTGTTGTTGTTTACATAACATAGATCGTCGATAGAAGTATATATATTATTATAAATTTATGCGATCATATACTATGCGCGATGGGGTCTGGAAAATGTTATTTTTTACGTCGCAAGCAATCACCTTGTAAATCTCGCGGCAAATTCAATAAAAAGAGAAGAAACATCGAGGACAAGGACATAGAGGACATAGAGGAAAAGGATGGGGCTCTTCTCACGTCGTGGTGTGTTGGGATTTTCATGGTCAACGTGACGTATCCGAACGAAGAAAAGAAACTTGGACGGACACTGTGATAGATTGTGCTTTCGAGCTACCTGGCGCATGCTTTTTATTATGATAAAAATGAGAAGAAAAAGGAAATCTTCGAAAGAAAGAGAGAAGGAGAAAAGGAAAGAGAGAAAGAGAGAGGGGGAGAGAGAGAGAGAGAGAGAGAGAGAGAGAGAGAGACAAGGGAAAAATATAATCGATCATCTGGACTGGACGATAATAAATACATAAATTCGAAACATATATCAATATATCGACATATCGATGCAATTATAAAATTATTTGTGTACATATATACATTGTGTACATATACTAACAACCTAGAAAACGTTATCGATATGTTTATCTACGATTATTCTTCATTCTCAAGAATTTATGGTCCTCTTCGATTTACTTTCAAAATTGAACGACGTTCTTTCGTTATTGCAAAGAGGAAGGAGAAAAGAAAATAAGGAAAAATGAAAAGGAAAAAAAAAGAAGAAGAAAAAAAAAAAAGAAAAATAATAAGAAAAAGAAACAAGAAAGAGGAAACCACTTTACTCATTTGTACATAATATCGACTCGTTTTACAACTTAGCAACAACAAAGATAATAAAGGCATTTTCTTTTTTTTTTTTTTTTTTTTTTTTTTTTTTTTTTTTTTTTCTTAAAGAAAAAAAAGAAGAAAAGGAAAGAAAAAAAAGAAAGAAAAAAAAAGGAAAAAGGAAAAAAAAGAAACCAAGAAACATCGGTTCTTTTATATTGCGGAGAACCGCCTGCTGTTGTTTCTTTTCTTTTTCATTTTGTTTGCGATTACGTATCGATAATGTCTGTTCAAAGTTCAAAATAAACGAATTATATGTATCAAAAATAGTCGTGCCTCTCGTAACGACAACACGAATGACAATGACAATGCAAAAGTATTCTTTTGCTCGATAAAAAGAAATAGGGAGAGGGAGGGGGTCGTTGGAAAGGGAAAAGAAAAGTAAGAAATAAAAACCGACAGGAACCTGTACGAATAATTAAGCAACGTGCATCGTACAAGACGTTTATGCGTATCGAAATTTATTCGAAATAAATGATCGGAAGAAAATCGATTAACTCTCCTTGGAAGGAACGAAACTAGCTTCGCATAGAAAAACCGATTAGGAACATAATCGAGCTCGGTAAATTATCTTCGAGTATAGTAGAGGTAAAACGCTCGAGGCACTTCCATTCCTTATCGTAACGCTCGTCCCACGAGAGAGAAAGAGAGAAAGAGAGAAAGAGAGAAAGAGAAAGAGAAAGAGAAAGAGAAAGAGAGAGAGTATATGGCCTTTGAACACGACACATAATTACCCGAGCGTCCATTTAAAAATAATACTCCAAGTCAAGATAGACGAGAACGAAAGAGAAAGAGTGTGTGTGTGTGTAGGGAGAGAGAGAGAGAGAGAGAGAGAGAGAGAGAGAGAGAGAGAGAGAGAGACATGCGCGTACGATATAGCATTTTACGCGCCCGTAACTGTGAGAGCGTGTATATATATATATATGTATATACACATATGTGTATATGCGCGCGCGATTCTTCCCGGGCGCGACTCTACAGGTGTAAGTACGGATGTACATATAGATGGATACGTACATATACATACATACATATATATATATACATATCTACATACATACAACATACATACACAGTAGGACAGACAGACATCATAGAGACGAACGGAGTGTGCGCACGAAAGATAAAGCACGCACGAGAGAATGTGTTACTTCTATACATAAGAGAGAGAGAGAGAGAGAGAGAGAGAGAGAGAGAGAGAGAGAGAGAGAGAGAGATACTCAACCAAATGTGTATTTTATACGTGGCTTACCATGATGTTCTCGTGTGCCAGAGAACAGGCAGGACCCGCGAAAAAAGAAAAGAGATGTATCTCTATCTCTCTTCATCAAGACAAAAAAATAAAAAGACGATAGTTCTCTCTCTCTCTTTCTTTCTCTCGCACACGTACGAACGCACTCTTTCTGTGGGTAAAGTGTGCATATATATATATATATATATCTTTCTCTTTCTCGCAGCTTTTACGTCCGGAAAGTTATCTTTCGAAAATATCGACGACTCGTTCGAAAGATGTAATACCAACTAAGGTGAAAGACACCTGTCTCTATCTCTCTCTGGCGCGTACACTCTCTTCACGGCGTCAAAGGATACATAGAGAGGAGACAGACAAAGATACACACAGTAGTATCATTCGTCTCACTCGATCTTTACCGACTTCTCCCGAACAGGATCGTCGCCACATTATAAACCACCATCTCTCTCTCTCTCTCTCTCTCTCTCTCTCTCTCTCTCTCTCTCACACACACACACACACACACAAGCACTCTTCTAGAGATAGAGATAGAGAGAGAGAGAGAGTGAGTAAGTGAGATAGAAGTTACATGCGAATCGTACACTTCCGTGAGGATGTAAATATATACATACGTCTTTCGACTCGATAGTCAAACACCTTTAGCACTCCCTAATTCCCTCCCGCCCTACTACCACCGCCACTACTAACCACCGCCATTAAAACCTCCCCAATCAACCAACTATATACTCGCCTAAAACTTAGAATCATATATAGATATATATATATATATAATTCATTTTAAATTATCCATAATCGTATATAAAATCCATTTGATTGAATGCCTTTTATAATTCGAATTCGCATTACAAAAGAATGATATACTTTATTTTCTTCTTCGAAAAAAAAAAAAAAAAAAAATGAAAAAAAAAGAGAGCCATTTCGTTGATCTCTCTTTCTCTCTCTTTCTTTATATGTGACACTCACATGCAAGCTTACACACATTCAAAAAGTTAACATGTAGAAGAGAAGGAAGAGGAGGAGGAGGAGAAGGAGGAGGTGGAAGAGAAAGAGAAGGAGGAGGAACGGTTACGTTTTTCGTTCCTCCGGCGGCTGGCGCTCGCTCGGAGCTCGGCTCGTTCGATTTACGAACACACGCGGCTACGGAGAAGAGCGAACGCGCGCGCGCGCGCCCCTATCCATCCCATCCCATCCCATCCCATCCCATCCATCCATCCATCTACACAATCTATAACGCTTATGCACACGCACGAGCCACCCCTGCGACTCTATCTATCTATCTATCTATCTAACTATCTATCTATTTTTCTCTCCCACCTTCCTTCCTTTCCTTTCCTTTTTTTTTTTTTTATTTTATTTTATTTTGACTCACCGTAATACACACGCATACATATATCCCTGTCTTCTTTCGAAGTAGATATATATCCAATCACTTCTTTCTCTCTCTCTCTCTCTCTCTCTCTCTCTCTCCCTCTTCCTCTCTCTCTCTTCCTTCTTATTTTATCTATCTACTCGTATCTATCCGTCCTTCTTCTTTTCTCTTGTTTTCTCTATTCTTCTCTTTCCTTCAATTCACTTTTCTTCGCTTCGCTTCGTTTCGTTTCTCTTCGTTCTTCGCTGGTCGTCGTGCGCCGGCGATCGTTGTTACTCACGCGAAGAGAAAGAGAGAGATGGCCGTGTACTAAGAAACGAGACGGACGATGTTACACGCATTCACGCACCCACACGCAAGGCACAACGAGCTATACATATACAAACACACACATTTATATATATGGATTTATGTATGATGTATATATATATATATATATATATACATACATACATACATACATACATATATATATATTTATACGGATAAGCACGTTACACACACTCACCACCGACCAATGGACACGAGAAAAAAACGCACACGTACACGCACCAAGCGCGAATACCAGAGACGAGAGATCGAAGCAACGTTTTTCTCGTCGCTGTCGATTCTGTTTTGTTTCTTTCCTTTTTTTTGTTGTTTTTTTGTTTTCGATTATCGTCGTTCGACCGATCGAACCGATCGACCGATCTCCTACGACGAACTTCACGAGATTAAAGAAAGGATCGATTTATTCTTTTTTCTTTTTGTTTTCACATTCGCGCACACTTTATCTTCCAATGATCGTCCTTCGTCTTCGTCTTCGTCGTCTTCGTCGTCTTCGTCGTCGTCGTCGTCGTCGTCGTCGTCGTCCTCGTCGTCTCAAACTCTCGTTTAACGAAACACGTTCATGGCTACACGTTCATCTCGAGCCGTCGTCCATCCGACGACGTATTCATTCGCGAAGAAAAAATATCGACGATATTTGCCGATTAACGAGGAGAGAGAGAGAGTTATAAACGGAGAGGAAAAAAAGCGCAGACACACCGCGCCTCCCTTGTCACAAAGCACTCACGGCAGACCACAACACATGGCTGCGGGCCTCCACCGAGTTCGGTCTAACTCGGCATTACTCGGCCAACTCCGCGTACAGATGCGTCGCTAGCGATCGAAGGGCCACGTCCCTCCATCGACTGTCGGAAGAACATTTCGAGAGAATATATTACGATGTTATGATATTTTTGGATTTATCGTTTATTGTTATGTTTCCAGTAAGGTTGGAGATTTCTATGAAAAATTAATATATACATGTTCTATGAAAAAAAAAAAAAATAACTATATATATATATACATATAAAGATAATAAAAAAAATTTTTTTCTTATCGTTTCGAAAGATCCACGTAATAGAAAAAGAATTCTCATCTAGCTAATAATAATTCCCATTTATTTGTCCTTTCGTTAAACCCTAGTCGTTACGATAAAAACGTGTTACCGACTACGTTTATATGAAAAGCTCGTGCTATCTAACTTTCCAAGTAAATTGGGCTGTACCATTAGCGAAGCCGTTAAGACGAAAGAAAAGAAAGTTGAAAATGTAAAGCAGTATGTATGTGTGTGCATGTGAATATACATGTGTGTGTGTGTGTGTGTGTGTGTGTGTGTGTAAATGTGTACGACAATACACCTTATTTCTCTTCGACATTAACCGTTTGTTTATCTCTCAAGCGAACGAAATGACTCGTATTTAAGATTCTTCAAGTTCTTCAAATTCGCGTACATCAACAATTCTTGTAAATTCCTCTTTTCACGAGGTCTCCTTTGTTCTCCTCAAAGGACCCATCATTGGTACGACGAGAAAAGGGAGGAAGTCGAACTGCCTCTCTTCTCTTTCTCTTTCTTATTCTCTGGCACGGCCGTGCGATCCGATCCCAGCATTTAATTTGCACTTTATTGCGCCCATTAAGGCGAGCTACTCTCTCTCTACGATGTCTCGAGCAAAAGCCTGCACGTAGCTTACCCAGAAATCACGTAAAACATTTGCCCCCAGAGTGAGAGAGAGAGAGAGAGAGAGAAGGTGGACGGGGGTTAGTGGAGAGGAGGGAAGGGCGGGGGGGTGCTAGGAGACGACGAAGAGAACCTAAAATCTTCCTAAAACAGACCACCACCTTGCGTTTATTCCAATCGAATCCTCGCGATATTGTTTTTATGCGTTTTCGACCGGTCATCGTAGGGGAGAAAAAAAGAAAGAAAAAAAGATAAAAATAATAAAAGAAAAAAAACAATAAACAAAAAAGAAAAGACGGAAAGAAAGGAAGAATGCAACAACAACGACGACGACGACGACGACGACGACTGTATCGAAGGAGGCGCGGCATATTTGAAATTTATATTTTTCTTCGGTGGAAGGGGATGGGGAGAGGGTGTAAATCTTGGTAGGATTTCTATCTCCTTTTCATTCCAACTTTCCTCGGCTTTTTGGTATTCACGAGCATCGATCTTGTCTCATCGAATTATTCAAGAATTTAAAAATATACGAGATTAACGAGAACCTACGGGAGAGGTCGAAACACTGTGGTTCATAACGACGACAGAGAGAGAAAGAGAGAAAGAGAGAAAGAAAGAGAGAGAGAGAGAACTGTCTTGTACTGATTCAAGTTAATTCGTGAATCTAAAGCGTGATGATGAGAGTAAAACGGGGAACGAGAGGTAAGAGAGAAAGAGATATATATATATATCTCTTCTATATATATAGAGAGAGAGAGAGAGAGAGAGAGAGAGGAGAAACAGAGAACGTACAAATGAAATTATTGTTTAGAACGAACGAACGGCAAGTGCGAGTAGTACTACACAGTAGTAATAATAATCATAGTAGTACAGTAGTAGTAGTAGTAGTAGTTAGTGCAAGCGAGAGAAGTTCGTTGTCAATTTCCGGTAGTGGCCAAGTGTTCAAGGGGTTCGTACAAGCATTCTACATCTACGTCATCGTCGTCTTCGTCTTCACCGTCGTAGTCCTTGTCGTAGTTGTCGTCATCATCGTCGTCGTCGTAGTCGTCGTAGTCGTCGTAGTCGTTGTAGTCGTCGTCGTCGTCGTCGTCGTCTTCCTTCTCATCTTCCGCCGAAGGCCGCACGGTGTCACGACGAGCGTAGCCGGGATAGCCGAAGCGGCGAATGGGAAGCGAGTGGGAGCGCGGAGGAGTCCGAAGGAGCTCGAAGGAACGATGGTGGGGGGCGAAGGAACACGAAGGAGTCCAGCGCCTCGCTCTCTTGGCTTCTCTGCCGGCTCTCTGCGTCGAGACAAAGGCACCTCTTCTCTCTCATTCTCTTTCTCTCTTTTTCACTTCTACTCACGGTTCTTTCCGCCTCTCTATTATATCGCCCTCCTTCCTCCTTCTGCAAAGAACTCCCCCTCCTCCCTACCGCTGCGCCACCTCTTTTCTTCCCCCCTTTTTCCTGTCCTTCTGCTCCTCCCATTCTTTTACTTTCTCTCTCTCTCTCTCTCTCTCTCTCTCTCTCTCTCCTTCAGTCTCTATCTGTTAGTATTTCTCTTTTTTCTCTTTTTCTTCTTTTTACGTCTTCTTTCTTTTTTCTTCTTCGTCTTCTTATTCTTTTTCTTCTTTTTTTTTCTTTTTTTTTCTCTTTAACATCAAAGACAAGACGAGGAAAAGAGATAAAAGGAACAGTAAGAAGGAAGAAGGCGGTTAAGGGGAGGGGGGAGGGAGGGAGAGAGAGAGAGAGAGAGATCTCGTCGGTGACAAACAACACAACGCGATGCGGGCGAAGTAAAGTGATGGCAATTAGAAGACGTTCGGTTTAACTCTTCTACTCGGCTATTGATACGAGAGACACTAAAGTTACCAATGATTACCGTGCAACCGGAAACTCGGATCGATTCCTCGTTAAGCGAGGGAATCACATCGATACATAGAGATTCGCAATTAGAATTGACGTGCCAGCTTCTCTTTTGCAAAACCAATGACGATATACATGTGTATACACACACACACACATATATATATATATATATATATCCACGATCTTTTGATCTTTTGATCTTTTGATCGTTTGATCGTTCAATCGATCGATCGTTCGGTCAATCGGTCGACCTAAAATGGCGTCCATGTATATTAAACCATTATTTTTATCGCCGGCTTAATTAAAAGTGACCTATTATATAATTAATCGATTCAAACGAATCGGTTTCGTTAAATATCAAAGTTCATAATGCTGCTACCGGGAGAAGAGACGGAGTTATCCATGCGTAGAAAAGGAAGATCGAAGACGCGCTCGTCTTTCTATTTACGCATACGCGCACACGTATGTATATACGTATCTCTTCTCTTAACATGTGTATGCACACAGAAATCTACTGCGAAAGGGAGAGAGAGAGAGAGAGAGAGAGAAAGAGAAGTGCGCGTACAAGAGTTATACGAGAAGAAATATACGCTAGGCGTAGGCGGTAGCAAATAAGAATACCGTGAACATGCAATAGACGGAGTAAAAGAGAAAGAGAAAAGAGAGAAAGAGAGAGAAAGAAAGAGAAAGAGAACACACATAGCACGAGAGTAAAGCTCGTACAAGGAATCTTCGATTCTCTTGGGTTTTCGCAGAGCGCACCCTCGTCACGCCTCTTTGATAAAGAACGAAAGAGAGAAAGAGAGAGAGAGAGAGAGAGAAAAGGACGGAGCTAAAACGTTGGTGTGTATTCTCGATGTAAACGTGTGTAAGTGCGTATGTACGCTAGCTTCGGGCGTCTCTTTCCTCCGTCTTTCTCGCCCCTCTTACTCTCTCTCTCCCTCACTCTCTCTCTCTCTCTTTCTCTCTCTCTCTCTCTCCCTCCCGTTTCAACAGCATATACGTTGGATCTTTCTCTGTTCTTTTCTCTTTCCTCTCTTTTCTCTCTCTTTCTCTCTTAAAAGAGACTCGTGGAAGACCCCACAATGAACTACACGAAGAGGCTCGTGTTAAGGGTAAACGCGCATAGTAGCCTGCCTCCCCTCACCCCTTTCCATTAATAACAGCTTCAGGGATCCTTCTCTGCCTTTTTAACAGTCGCACGTGAAAACTAACACGAGTGCTACTACCTGCCTCCTGCATGCGGCCAAATGTGAGAGAGCTCCCTGATTCTCTTTCTCTCTCTCTCTCTCTCTCTCTTTCTCTGCGGCTTCTAATATCTCGCCTTTTCGATTGTGTCGGTGTTGCTCGTTACAAAGCACCGCCGACTTTCCCTGAATAGAATGTGTACAGTCGTTTTTTTTTTCTACTCTTTTAAAGCAACCCATGTTATACTACTACTGCTGCTGCTGCTGCTACTACTGCTGCTGCTGCTGCTACTACTGCTGCTGCTGCTGCTGCTACCCCACCGCCATTGCCGTCATCGCTCCATGACTTTTTCTTTTTTCTTTTCTTTTCTTTTCTCTTTTTCTTTTTTTTTTGCGTCTTTCATATTCTACCCTATACGAATTATTCACGAAAATTGTTTCTTTTCGGTTCGTTTAATACTTGTGTGTTTGTGTATATATATATATATATATATATATATATATATATATATAGTTATAAAAAAAATTATATGTACCTGTGTATGTACGGTAGTTAATGGTTATATAGAAAAGAATTAGAAAAGTACGGACATGTTCTAATAAAATGGCGGCGATACGGTCCAAAGCAACTCTTTTTGTTTCGATAGAGAGGCAAGTGGTACGACTATATCCGTGAGTCATCTGGCAGTATATTAAATTCTCTCTCTTCTCCCTACTCTTTCTCTTTCTCTCTCTTTCTCATTCTTTCTCTCTTGCTCTCTGTTCTCTCCCTTTTCTCTTCACGAACAAGCCTGAAGCCAGAGGATTAGATGGATCGGATCGCCGTTGTATAAAAGGGCTGATCGACATCTGCTCTCTAGTCTTGCGGTGACATACACGGTCGAATCTGCTCTCAAAAGGTTAACATGTCAAAAAGAAAAGAAAAAAGAAAAAAAAAGGAAAAAAAAGTATCAATCATATGTGGATTACATATGTACTTACACACAAACATATATATATGCATCGTGGATTCGTCAAACAAAATCGAAATTAATCTCGAACATATCACTTATTTTTTTTATATCATCTTCTCTTTAGAAACACGTCTTCTTTTTTTTTTTCTTTGAATAAAACGATTAAAAAAAGAATCCATGATGGGAAGAACACCGTGTCGCCACCTTGCGTTTCTCGTCTAATACTAACTATCAAGAAATTTGGCGATAATAGTACCTTTCTCATTTCTTTCAGAATTACGAATGTTTGTGCCGATAAAAGTGTATGCATCTCTCATTAAAATTCTTTCTTTTTGATGGTAATAAAATTGCATTGCAATCGTCGCAAACACAAAATGTACTTACAATTAAAATGTTTACGTAGTAACATCTCCTCTCTCTCTCTTTCTCTCTCTCTCTCTCTCTCTCTCTCTCTCTATTTATATATATATATATGTCCCTCCTTTCTCTTTCTCTCGAAGGATTTCGAGGGTATAAATGTCGTCAAAGGAATATCACGAATTTAAATATAATGCGTGTATGTTCACGTGCGAGTATGTATATACATATATGTATGTATATATATATATATATATATGGACGAGCGAGATGTCATGTACACGTTCTTGTTTGTGCGTACGTAACATTTGCACGATATACGCATATGTGTATATGCGTGAATTATGTATCTACATATGTGCACACGTGTTTATGTACATGTATATGCATGTCATACGCTTACGTACATATTTGCCTGATTGGAGAAAAGAGACGGGTTTTGAAAATGTAGAATAATCATGCTTGTGACTTCTCATTGGTACTCGAACGATTAATTAAGTACGATGAATGCTCTCTGCGGATAGCAAAAGGGGATGAGGATGGTGCTGATGGTGGTGGTGGTGGTGGTGGTGGTGATGGTGATGTTCAGTGAAAATTAGTGCCACGAAAATCAGCGCGTTGCTATGGGGCTTCTCTCGTTTGGTAAAATATTCTACCCTTCTCACTCACCGCATATACATATATAGGAGCATTTTATGCAATAGAGAGAGAGAGAGAGAGAGAGACAGAGGATAGAGAAGGGTGAGGGAGAGAAGGAAGAGAGGCGTTGAAAAGCATAGCTCGCGAAACGATTCCCAGCCCTCCATCGTGTCGTCAAAGCGGTTGGTAGGGTTCATTTAATAAGCAAACTGATATACGTAATAAGGTATACGTATGTACACACGTCGTATGCATATATGCATGTACGTACCTGCAAATGATAAGATGGGTACAAATATGGGCGTCGGGTTGTTCCTACTGAAAATGGCAGTGTTTTCCTAGAACATAAGGGCGCTCTACCCTTATAAACGAGTCTTCGAGCGAGACGCGATCATTTGGGCAAATAAGCGTGAAATTTCTCGATTTGCTTCTGCGTAGACGCAGTGGGTGGCTGACAAAGAGACCGAACCGTGCCACTTCGATTGAATGTATGGGTGAGAGAAGGGCTGCATGTGTATTCGCGCGTGCAGTCACGTGCATGCTACGCTTCTCATTCTCTCTCTCTCTCTCTCTCTTTCTCAGCGTTGTGGAGATCTCTTATGCCTGAGAGAAGCTTCGTGGACTCCGTCACACGAATTCCCTGGGTTTACGTTCGTGTGTGCGCGTGTATGCGTTGCCCGTAGGCCGAAGTAGTGAATAATAGCGAAGGAAAAGGGACTGAGCTGAGAATGTGAATACATGTGTGTACATGTGTGTGTAAGTGAGGTAGATATCTATATGTAGGTGTGTTGCAAGAGAGAGAGAGAGAAAGAGAGAGAGTGAGAGAGAGTAGATACGTTGCTGGCACGACAGGGATGAAATGATAGAGAGAGAGAGAGAGAGAGAGAGAGAGAGAGAGATTGGGTATTTACAGAAAAGAGATAGAGTGTGCTGAGAACGACGTGTGTTGTGCGTATTCGTGTGCGTGTTGTATGGTTGTGTGTGTGTGTGTGTGAGAGAGAGAGAGAGACGAAATTTGTAAGGAATGCAAGAAGAAGAGGGAAATAAAGATAGGATCGAGCTAAACAGAGAAAGGGAGAGAGAGAGAAAGGGAGGGAAGAAGGATGGAGTAGAACGGCTGATATACATATATACTGTCTCATAGAGGATACCGAAGAGAGAGATAGGGAGCAAAGGGGCGATAAAAGTGCGCACGAAATGCGTACGAGGAAGAGGCGAATGACGACACTGAGAGAGAAAGAAAAAGAGACAGTTGTGTTGGATGTAGAATAAGAGGAAAAAAGAACGAAGATAACAGGGAGAGAGAGAAAGAGAGAGAGATAGAGAGAGAAGATGAACGCTTCGAAGAAAAGGACAGAGAGTTACGTGACTACAAAGTGAGAGAAAGAAGATAAAGAGAGAGAGAGAGAGAGAGAGAGAGAGAGAGAGAGAGAGAGAGAGAGAGAGAGAGAGAAAGAGTATAAAGTACTCTTTCTTTAGCTATATAGGAAGAGAGACAGAGACGGAGAAGAGAACGTAGATCGAGTAGGTGAGAGAGAGAGAGAGAGAGAGAGAGAGAGAGCGAGAGAGAGAGAGAGTGAGAGAGAGAGAGACACACACACACATACACGCATATACTGTGTTTGTCTCCTCTCTTTCTACTTACGCGAATATTGAACGTAGCACGAAAGGAAATGAGAAAGAGATAGAAATAGAAATAGATAGATAGATAGATAGATAGAAGAGAGAGAGAGAGAGAGAGAGAGAGAGAGAGAGAAATCGAAGGTATAAGAGTTGGTAGGAAGAAAAGACGTGGAAAAAAAAGTTAGCAGATTGGCAACGATAGTCTCGACCAAGAAGTGCTTTGCGTGGCCTGCATTTTATCGGAGATATCCTTTAAATCCCTTTGCCCGCAACAAACTCTTTGACACAACAAGCGCGACCACGAACACGAGAAAGGTGCGAATAATCGTGTCTTGACGCGCTTACATCCATCCATAATCATATATACATATACATACATATATATACATATATACATATGCTAATACACATAAGCTTATATTTCTACCATATGTTCGTCTCCTTCTCCCTTTCTCTATCTCTCTTTCTCTTTATCTTCGTACATTCTCGAAAGAAGAATATATAATTATTATGGAAGTTTCCAATGATATCATTAATTCTACGTT
>NC_060959.1:6565262-6575262 GCF_910589235.1 Vespa crabro
CGACTCCGTTGCTCTCTCTCTCTCTCTCTCTCTCTCTCTCTCTTTCTCTCTCTCTCTTTCTCTCTCTCTACGTTTATATACGAAGAATTCAAGTCCTAATGCCTTACGAATGCGAAGTACGATTTTCGAAATAGAAAAGGACGAAAAAGAGAGAGAGAGAGAGAGAGAGAGAGAGAGAGAGAGAGAGAGAAAGCGAAATGATCTTCCCTCTCAGACGCAATTAAGCGAGAGCTACGAGGAAATTCGAGGAAATTGCGACAAGACCAATTCGAAGTGGTTAGGAATTCGCTCGGAAAACTGAAATGATGGCTTCCAAGTTTCGAGTGGCTCACGAGAACTCGAGTGGCTAACAGCCAGGTAGAGGTACTCTCTTCCTGTTAACAAAAGCGTTTACACCGGAGTTAGATATACATACGTACATTTATATATATATATATATATATATATATATATATATATATATATATCTAAGTTAATAATTGACGCAATTCGAGTACAATTAAAAAACATTCATACGCATATGTTATTACGTACGTACTTTACGTTTCTTCCCCGTTCTTACTTTTATTATACTTTCCGATAAAGGACTAAAAGATTTGTTATCGTTTAAAAAAACAATCATGTATCTTAATTCCTAAATCCCTTAATTTCGTTAATCAAAGAATATATAAGATTAAGGGACTTCTTATTGCCTTCTCGTTTTAAACAATCGATTAAATGCTAAATCATTATTTACGATAGCAAGCAATGAAATTCGTGGCGCAAATGTAACGATTTAAAAGATCATTATCGTTATATATATATATATATATATTATAGAAATGCATCAACACAACGAGGTAGCTATTATCGAAATGAAATGAATCGATGCCGTTAATGGGGATTAAAATAGTGATGATATTAATGGGATTTGTCGGTTGATAAATCATAATAAATTATTACAATGTGTTCCTCGCAGAAAAAAAGAAAAAAGAAAGAGAGAGAGAGAGAGAGAGAACAGGATGGGGAGGGGGAGGGAAGAAGAAGAACTAATAAAAGGACGAGAATGAAAAAAGAGAAAAAGAAAAAGAAAGTTTCCCGCTCGTATCGATATTGATGCCCTTTCTAATTAACAACAATGCAATTAACAACGCTATGGCTAACGACCGAATCACTGTTTGCGACTGATCGCAAACAGAGTAATTCTGATTAATTACAGGCCGTACACTGATATCTGTAGGCAGCCACCCCCTCGCTCTCTCACCCTCTCTTACGTTCGTAGAAACCCATTGCGAAATTCTCGCTTGGCTTTACAGCTACCTGCTGCTGCTGTTGTTGTTGTTATTGTTATTGTTGTTGTTGTTATTGTTGCCATTGTTGTTGGCTATTGCTGTTACTGTTGCTGTTATCTACCTATCCAGTAGCTATTTATTTCGTGTTTGTTTGCCAAGGCAATTTCGTATATTACCCCTATGACCACGTCGAATGGTTTCGATTTTGTTGTTTCGAATATTCGATACTATGTATATCGTTCTTGATTTTTCCGATTCAATGGATAACCAACTTTGCGAAAAATTTCGTAGAAATTTTACATTCATCGAACGTACACGTTGTACATATACGTAACATAATGTAGAGGATTGATGATGGGGTGGAGTGGGGAGGGCGTGACGAATGAAAAGGAAACGCGAATATCGAAACAACATCCTGGAAATCAAAATTTCGCAAGTATCGTCAAAATTATTTATCCTTTCAATAAAGGGGGAAGGGAATTGTATTTCAGGTATTTTCATAAAATTTACACGCTGAAGATTCTAAAGAAATATGCTCATCTCTCTCTCTCTCTCTCTTTCTCTCTCACTCATTTACAAAGAGAAAACACCCACGTACACTGTTCTTACGACTACTAGTTTGTTAAAAATGTCCAACGATCCTTGCAATAATTTCAAGGATATTTCTACGATTCCTTTTCAAGCTCTCGCGAAACAAAGAACAAGAAGAGGCGGGAGGTGGGGGAGAGAGGAGGAGGAGAAGTATCTTACCGAGGGAGAAGAACTTGCCGAGCAGTCGGAGAAGAAAGTTGACGTAGAATAGGAAAGAGGATAAGAAAGAGAAAAATAAAGAGAGAAAAGGAAACAGAAGTAAGGAAAGGGAATTGGAAGAAAGAGGAAAAAATAAAAAAGAAGAATGAAAGGGAAAAAGAGAAGAAAGAAGAAAAGAAGAACTTGAGGTAAAAGAGGAAGAAAAAAAAAAGAGGGATAGAGAGGGATAGAAAGGGAAAGAAAAGAAAAAGAGAAGACAAGGGGTTGCTTTAGAATCTCATCACGTTTCGACCCCTAGCAAGGGGGATGTTCACGGCATGTGGTCTCGCCTACTCTCGTTTCTTCCCTTTTCCCTACTCTTCGACCCTCTTCACCATACCATTTCTCTCTCTCTCTCTCTCTCTCTCTCTCTCTCTCTCTCTCTCTCTCTCTCTCTCTCTCTCTCTCTCTCTACTCTTTTTCTCTCTACTTTACGGATATCGCTCTTTCCATCGCTCAGAGTTGGCCACCCCTCGATTTCGAACTTGCTTTCGACCGAAGTTACCCTTGTTATAAATACTAATTGCTTTATACAAACGCCCGAAATGTGTTTAACGTTTCTTCGACACGTGATCCCTTTAACGTCCCTTTCAATCCTTTTTACGTACCCTTCTCGCAATCATTTTATATTTCATTCGTTAATACTGATAAAATTTTATATAAGATCATAAGAAATTTCATATTTTCTTTCATTTCTACAAACCATATACGCGTATATATATATATATATATATATATATATATATATATGTATAATGTATATTTTGTATAAAATTATTAACGTAAAAACAACTTTATATTTCCTCGGGTTGGATCTAACAATTGTTCATTATTTTCTAATGAGAAAAGCATGAGGCAGCTACGAAAAGCTCGAGTAGACTAGAACGTAATAAAATTATAGGCTAGAGACCTATAATTTTCTTAGTGTAGCTATTCGCTCGAAAGCACTCACGGTGAGTTTAACCGAGAGAAGATATCTCGCGGGGCGATCGATTATGTCATCGCATACTCCGTGACCGGTGAGATTAGATCGTTGGATCGAAACGGATCGAGGGACCTGGTGAAGGTGCGAACGTTTAACCGCTAAGCTACTTTGTCAAAGCAGGTTTGATCGACTACTAACTCTATATGCACACTCATAGAATATATATGCGCACGTGCATACATACATACATACGTGCGTATGAATACGGAAACAAAATGTATACATATGTGTATATACATATATATATACATACATATATACATACATACATATATATATATATATATATATATATATATATATATATATATATGTATATGTATAGACGAATGTATTCTACCCAACAACATCAATAATCGTTTCTGAGATATCATGTGGCTATCTAAAATCAGTTGGATAAGGGTGAGATTGCTTTAGGTTTAACCGAACGTAGTAAAGGCATTTGTATAGTCTTGTTTACGTATTCCCAACTCGATCGACCCGTTTGATCGTTTCTATGTTACTTCGTGTGTACATGGCTACATGAGAGAATAATAATTTACCAACACGGTTTCTATGATCGTTCACTTACGATTGTACGACGTGATTCTTCCGAGTGAATGCATTTTATCGTATTTATCGTAACAAACACGTCTCTCCGACGACGTCATTAAAACAATCGTCCAATATTTTAACAGTCATTTGAATATCTCTTAATATCTAGCAGTTGATAAAAAAAAATTTCAAGTCCACGATGTACACACAAACAACGAACTCTCTTCGATAAATATTGATAAATATAAAAAGAAAATAAAGGAAATAAAAAAAAAAAAGAGAACTTTTTTTCCTTTCTTCCTTTTTTTCTTTTTCGAGAAATCTACTTTATCTATTGTTACAATCAAATAAATTCAATATAATAGACTAACGTTGTTTACGATATTTTCCAAACGAACAAACCTATCGATGTTTATTTACAACTTTCATTTAAGCGTGAAACACATGAAAATCCTTGTATATTTAAACATCGATATACTTCACAGACCCCCCCAAAAAAAACAATAAAAAACTGAAAGTAAACAAATAAAAAAAAGAACAAAAAAGACAATAAAAAAAGAAAAGAAAAAACTACCCGCATTTGACCCGTTTACGCATAGAGAAAAAAAAAATAAAAAAATAAAAAAATAAAAAAAAAAAAGAAAAAGGATAGAAACATATGTACGTACGATATATACGAATCCAATGTTGGATCAGAAAATGCGTTGTAACAAGTAAATAATATTGGGAATACACGATCGAAAAGTCGACTTCTCGGATAATCCTATTCCTCAGAGGGATCACGAGAAAGAGGAGAGGATGGTAGTCGGATCGCGCTAACGGTAATACGGAACAAAAGCATCGTAAGCGACGTTTTAAGGGATCATATCCGGTCGTAAAAAGGGGCGAAAGAGGATGAGGATGGAGTAGGAGTAGTAGTAGCAGAAAAAGAAGGAGATGGAGAAAGAAGAGGAGGAGGAGGAGGAAGAGGAGGAAAAGAGTGGAACCGAAGAAGGGTCGGTCCTCTTTCAGAGAAGCAAGCAGCACACCGGCGAGCTGATAAATTCCGCTCGGATTCATCGTCGACAGTTGGTTTCTTTTCTTCCCTCTACTCCTCTACGAACCAAGTTTCTCGTCCCTCCTCTTCCAACTCTCTCTCACCCTCTTTCTCTCATTTTTTTTGTTCTTTTCCTTTCTTTCCTCTTCTTTTTTCTCTTTTCTTATTCCTTTTTTCTTTTTTCTTTTTTGTTCCTTTGGTCACTACTCGTACGATCGATTACAGGGTAGGAAGTATAGTAAAGAGGGAGACCGAAGAGCGAAGGGTTGAAAAATTGGCGGATAATAGATTACTCGACTGACAGATGGGTAGCTGGTAGCTAGCCTGGACGAAAAGAGAGATACAGTACGCCCACGATGGTGTCGAATTTACTATGAGAGGAAGAGAGGAAGAATGAGAGAGAACTCGACGTAGAGGAGGAGGAAGAGAAGGAGGACGAGGAAGCCGGCAGTGACGGCTATGTACCTGCTACGCCCTCAGACTATCGATTCCTGTTTCTTTTTCCTCTTTTCTTTTCTTTTCTTTTCTTTTCTTTTCTCTTTTTTTCTGTTTCTTATTTATATTTCTTTTTTTCTTTTTTATACGTACTCCATTCAACGCGTCATAACATCCTTGTTCTCTCTCATCTTTTCCTTTTCATTATTAGAAAATCATAATTGCCTTTAAACGTAACAATGAAGATACAAAATTTCATAAAACAATGTTTCCGGCTCATCAACATTGTTTCGCGATTAGTAATGCGATAAAAAGTGATATTAAAAACCCTCGTAATTATTTCATCGATCATAATGTTTCCTGTTTTTGTTTTTTCACCCATTTATCCTCCTTTTCTACAAGTGATCTTTCTCTTTCCTTTTGTTGCCTCCAAATATTTTATAAACGTTCGAAATTTTAGTATATCTTTTTGATTCTCATTAAAATTTTCAATTCAAATAGGAAATATCCTTCTTTTTTTTTTTACGTGTGCGCGTGAGTATACTCGTCGTATACAAATGAAAGCAAAAAACGAAGAACAAAAAAAAAAATAAAAAACAAAAAAAAGATAAGGAAAAAAAGAAAAAAAAAAAGAAAAAAAAATTAAAAAAAAAAGAAAAAAATAAGAAAAAGAAAGAAAGAAAGAATTCGTCCCTTCACGACGAGTATTCTCGTCAAACACAGTTAACAGGTTAAAAGGGTTTTCACGGCTAGGATTACGGCGACTCGTTTCTTCGCTTACCTGCGGCTTGCTCAGCGAGGGTTCACGAAGGAATGGGAAAGAGAAGATGCCTCGAGGGGAAAAGGAAAAAAATAAGCAAGCAAGCAAGCAAGCAAGCAAGCAAAAAAAGCAAAAAGAAAAAAAAAAGAAAAAGAAAAGGAAAAAAAGAAGATGAATAAAATGCGGGGCAAGGGGAAGAGGAAGAAGAGACGGGAACGGGGAAAGAGGAAAGAGAGAAAATTGGTTGAGGGACAGAAAGGGAAGACGTAACAAAGCGACTCCGCTATGACGCCTTCTCGTCAACTCTATACCACCTTGTAATCGATACGTTTGTTTACTTGTTTAGTCAACCAATTCCCCCCTCACCCACCCACAAGCCTTCCTCTCTTCTTCTGCCAACCCCCCCCTCTCCTTCAGCATATCCTCCAAGATTTCTGCTGATGAATGGATGATACTCATAAAAACGACGGAGTCTCTTTTCTCTTTTTCGATTTCTTTATTTTCTTGTGTTTTATTATTATTATTATTATTATTATTATTATTATTATTATTATTATTATTATTATTATTATTATTATTGTTACTATTATCTCCCAGACTTATTACAAGTATTTTTTATTTATGAAAGAAAAAGGAAGAAGGATCGACAAACAAGTTGTAAAATAATAAATACTATGTATATATGTCACTGATATTAGGAATAAAACTCGATGAAAGGTGAACACGATACTAATAGAATCGACGTCAGAGAATGTCACTGACGTCTTTGAGATAATCGATTCCAGCCGCTCGAATCGCAACCGAAAAAATTGATTATCCCGTTTACCTTGGAGCGAAAACTCGAGTCGTATGTGTATACATATATATATATATATATTATATATTCTTTCCTCCCTCTTCTTTTTCTCTCTTTCCTTCTCTCTTTCTTCTCATAAATACGCACATAAATATATATATATATATATATATATATATATATATATATATATATACACATATACATACATATATACATACATATGTATATATATATACGTTCCGTAACGAATTGTACCAAATTGCTGGTTGGCCGATCTCGCACGCGCGTCCGCTTGCGTTTTTTTCGCTAAAGAATAACATATAAGAACGATCTTTCTCTCCCCCATCTATGGAACTTCCGTTTGAAACGGAAGCTTAAGAATAAATGAAGAAAACAAATGAATGGTGGCGGGCAAGGCGGCTTCTTCTTGTTCTGCTTCTGTCTTTACTTTTTCTTCTTCTTCTTCTTCTTCTTCTTTTTCTACTTTTTTTTGTTGCCCCTTTTTTTCTTTTTTATCTCGACGACTTTTTATCTCAAAGCAACAAGATCAAGATGGCGAGGTACGATTATCCGAGCCGTCGCGTCGCCTCGAGCTATGCAAAGAAGAGATCGTCTTCCAAGAATCGCACGTTCGATCGCGATATCAAATTGATCGATCGTTCGATCGATCGATCAAGTGTGGTACGGAGGGAGAGAGAGAGAGAGAGAGAGAGAGAGAGAGAGAGAGAGAGAGAGAAAGAGTGTCGATCGTCTCGTTTTACGTCCTCATCGATTTACCTAACAGACTCACACGACTCCTGTGAATTTTATTTATAAACTTAGCCAAAGGCGAAAATATGAGTATAACTTTAATAGTTTTATCTATCGTGGAGTACGATACACGATCAATCTACATGTAAAGAAATGATGGTTTATTTTTTCTCGCATTATGATCTAGAGATCGATAATAATAGAATTAAACGTAAACGGATTGAAAAGAAAGATTATTACTTATTTCTTATTTAAAAAAAAAACACAAAAAAAAAATACTTAAATCTGCATACATATTTAATTTAATTTAAATAATTATTTCTTATTCGAAATTAAACAAAAAACATTTTATCTCGACTGAATATCTTTCTTTAATAAATTCATCAAGGAAAGAAATTAAAGAAGAATAACATCTGCATTCGTACCAGGAAGATTCATTGAGAATTCGACAAATAATTTTTGTACTTTTTCTTTCTTTCCTTATTTTTTTTTCTTTTTTTTTCTTTTCTTTCAAAGAAATAGCCTAACTTTCAAAATATTAAATTATTTCATCCAACCGAAGCGCTTTTATAATTCCATTTTTTCCATTCATCCAATTCATAAATTTTTCCCCGTTGTAGAACAATTTTAAATTGATATTTAAAATATATGAATATTTATTGTGTTCGAATGAAATGTTATAAAAATTTATTAAAACATATTTATGCGAATCGATATTTTCTTACGGTTCAATGATCAATCTTTTTTAAATAGTAAAAATTAATAGAAAGCAGTAAGACTTGGTTTAAATTTATTTACGAAAGGTCATTTCAGTATAACATACATACGTATTTGACGATTTCTTGTTAATTGAAAGTAGAAATAAAAGATAGATAAACAACGTGAAAAAAAAAGCAATAGAAAGTGTGTATGTGAGAGAAAGAGAGAAAGATAGGGAGGAGGGAGGGAGGAAGATATAGAAGAGGACACGTAAACACCTGTTACACTCTCACAAAACGCGACGAACGCCTCGACGAAATCGTACTAATTCGATTAGCGCGTAACGCGATTTCGTCTGCCAATCACTCAAGGTCCCACCGTAAGTGGGCTAATTGCCCTTTCTTCTGATCCTGCCGCCATGCCACCCAGCTAACCCGACCGCCTACTAATTGAATTTCACCTCTTGCAGTTCTCTCTCTCTCTCTCTCTCTCTCTCTCTCTTTCATTTTTTCTTTCCCTCTTTCTCAATGATATTTTTATATCTATTTATATGCATATTGATTTTTGTATTAATCATTTTATTACACACACACACACACACATATATATAAATCGCTTTGTTTTAATTTTCATTTGATTACATTGTGTATCATTATTATTACTATTATTTTCTTTTTTTTTATTATTATTATTGTTGTTCAATATCATCATAGATATAAATAAATCTATTTACAATTTGTACGACTCTTCGAACTATTTTGCAAAAGAATCACGATTATTCTTTTACATCCCCTCAATCAGAGAATATTATTTGATTTCAAATCTCAATGTTAGTAAGTAAGTACGTAACTACTTACAAACCTCTTCAATTTTCTATTCGGTAATTTTCAAGAATTTCCTCTTCGTTATATTCGATAAAAGTAAACGAATTAAAATGAAAGAAGAAGAAAAATAAGAAAAAGAAGAAAAAGAGGAAGAAGAAGAAAAAAAGGAAGAAGAAGGAAGGAAGGAAGGAAGGAAGGTGCACACGGCGGCGTTGTACTTTTTGCGAGTCAAATTAGATGGGAAAATTTTCTTGGTAGTAGTAAGAAAAGGAAGAGGGCAAGTGGTAGGAGAGAATAAGGGGGAAGAGGACAAGAGGTAAAAGAGAAGAAGAGTAAGAGAGCAAGAGGTGTACGAGAAAAGAAAGAGAGAAAGGGAAAGGATATCTCGTTGGGATGCGCGAGCACGAGAAACGTCGAGGCAGGTTCATATGCATACGTTAGTGAGGAAGAAAGAGAAAAAGAAAAAGAGGAAGAGAGGGAGCAGAAGGAGGAACAGGAGGAGGAAGAGGAGGAGAAGGAGAAAAAGGAGGAGGCAAGGGACAAACAGAATGAAACGGAATTAAGGAAGAGAACAAAATGACGCGAACGAGTGTGGACTGGAAAGAGTAAAAGGTATACATATATAGAGAGAGAGAAAGAGAGAGAGAGAGAGAGAGAGAGAGAGAGAGAGAGAGAGAGAGAGAGAGTAAGAAGGTAAGAGTAAGAGAGAGGAAGAGAGGAATGGAGAAAGAATAAAAAAGACAGAGAAAGAGAGAGAGAGAGAGAGGGAGGGAGGGAGAGGGAGAGAAAGAAGAGAATGCTGGCAAGGAAAGAGTATGGCAGTGAGAATCGCAGTGGATAAGAGGAGATAAAGGATGACCGCACATTCGTTCGTAAGCACCGACAGAGAAGGAGTCAGAGAGAAAGAGAGAGAGAGAGGAAGAAAGAGAGGGAGAGAAAGAAAGAGAGGGAGAAAGAGAGAGATGAATACAAAGGAAACAACAAAAATACGAACAAAACACGAAAGGGCTTGACCAGTTCTCTTTGTTGTCGTCGGAGACTCCATCGGTCTCTTCTTCCATCTTTTTCTTTCTCTCTCTCACTCACTCTCTCTCTCTTACTCTTTCTCCTCCTCTTTA
>NC_060959.1:6585262-6600262 GCF_910589235.1 Vespa crabro
GAGAGAGAGAGAGAGAGAGAGAAAGGATTCAGGATAAGGATGAGAAGGAAGAGAAAAAGGAAGAAGAGTGGGGAGAATAGGCGCGAGAGTGGCGCACTCTGATGGCGATTCTGTCGTTCGAAAATCTCTCTCTCTCTCTCGCTCTTTCTTTTTATTTCTTTTTCTCTTATACGCAAGCAGCCCCCGGCTAATGGAAATAAGTTCGCCTTTCCGTGCCTCTTTCTCTTATTCTCTTTCTTTCTCTATACCCCTACTTCGTCGAGTTCCTCCTTCCACCCTCCAGCGACGCTATCCGTCCCAAGGGTGAGCCCTTCCCAAGAAATAAAGAGAGAGACAGAGAAAGAGAGAGAGAGAGAGAGAGAGAGAGAGAGAGAAAGGAGAAAGAACAGTAGACCGGTGGTGTTGCAAAGGAGACAAATTCACCACCCAGTCGAGCTTTCCAACGAATTAGACGATAAATATCTCTGATTTATTGCGTGCGGAATTTTACACGCAATCGTCGTATCCTCCATCTCTCCCTTCATTTTTATCTATCTTTCTCTATCTTTTCGTCCTTCTCGTTCCTTTATATATATATGGTACGTACAGTATATAAATATAGTATATAAATATGATGCGAAAAAATACCCTTATCAAAAATCCTATTCCTTATACTATTCAATGGAAAAAAGAAAGATATAACATTAAAAAAGGATATAACGTTAAATTTGTTCGAAGAAGAAAGAAAGAGAGAAATGATCGAGATAGATCATTCGAGATCGATAATAAGACTTTCCTTTGAGATAATAGACCGGTCTCTCGAAAGCGAAACGCCACGTCATAATTTCACGAGTCTTGGGCATCAATGTGCTAATTCGTTTACTCGTTTGCACGTTCACAATCGATGAGCTGATCTTTCTCTCTCTCTCTCTCTCTCTCTCTCTCTCTCTCTCTTTTTCTCTCTCATCGAATAATTAACCCCCTCAGCTCGGACAAATTCAAGGGGAAGAGATAATTAGCCAATTAGGCGTTACATGTCGCCCCATGCATATAACAACACATCGATGTGATCGACGCGATTTCTCTACAAGTAAAATTGCCCTTTGTTTTAGTATTCGTGTATATATATATATATATATATATATATATATATATATATATTACCCTCTCTCTCTTTTTCTATATATATATATATATATAGAATTACTATACATATAGAATAATAAATAGAATATTCTATATATATACATACATACACACACATACACACAATATTAAGAAATTAGTACACGTAATTAGTTTTTGAGTAGTTGAACTTGAATAAATAATTCATTAATGAACGAAAACGACTATTCATCGATTCAGAAAAAAGATTCCTTTTTTTATCTTCTATCTATCTATCTATCTATCTATCTATCTATCTATCCAACTATCTATATATATATTTATATACATCTCCATCTATCTATCAATTTCTTTCTCTAACGAATTAAGATCGCAGTCGTCGACTCGTATAAAAGGGACGCCGATCGATCTGTTTTACGTTCGACAGAGCGTGAACGGGCGCCGTTCACGGCTAATTTATTCGTCGAAATTCTCCGAGAGGACAAAATGGAAGTGTGTTTTATTCGGAAGGGTAGCGAAGAACGAAACAGATGGAAGGCAGATTCTCTTTTCTCCACTCCCGTGACTTTCTTTACTTCTTCCTTTCTTTTTTCTCCTCTTCTTTCCTTTCTTCGTAAGCCTCCCTTTACCCTCTCTCTCTCTCTCTCTCTCTCTCTCATACGCGACCCTTCTTCGTTCGGTGGTCTTTCGCTCCCTTCGTGTCGACGAAACATGACAATAATACGATATGAGACTGGAAGCCGCAGAATATAACGTAAGCTGCCTCCTCGAGGCTCCCTACAAACGCCTTTCTTGCACGTGTAAGTATACTCCTCTGTTCCTGAATTTGCCACGAAGACAGATCAAGGGGGAAGCGAAGATTCTACGGTGAGAGAAAAAGAGATGGGTATATAGGACAAACTGTATGTGTGTGTATATGTGAGAGAGATACAGCTAGAGAGACATATATAACAATATAGATTTTATACAATTTCTTGATAATAGATATTAAAAAAATAATAATTATCCATCGACTTGTGTAATAAAGAAATACTATTATCAAAGAAAAACGAATTAAATAATAATTAATTAATTAGGTAGCAGACTATATAATTTTTCATAGTACATATCTTCTATTCTTGAGAACAAAGAAGGTAACGCTCCAAGAATAATTTCCTTTTTTCTTTGTACATTTTCAAAAACAATCAATAGTCTTTCTTCTTCTATTTGTGGATATAGAAAAATAGAAGAGAATAAGGAAGCAAGAGAGAGAGAGAGAGAGAGAGAGAGAGAGAGAGAGAGAGAGAGAGAGAGAGAGAGAAAGAGAAATACGTCGCAACATTGTAAAGTGTCGTACGTCGGTTTATAAACTATTTATGCTAATGGTCCGTAGGAGGGCCGTACCGACTCATCGCTGACAGTGAAGTCGTAATTGCTTTTGCTCGAATGCAATTACGGCGCTTTAACGATGACGCGACGCGCTTAATTGCATTTATACTCGCGCGGGATATCTACGTAATGAAGAAGACAATGCCGAGGGACCGTATAGTCTCTGTCCGCGTTGCGATCGCCTTTTCTCTGCATTCTTCTTTCCCTTCTATCCCTTTACCCTTTCCCTTTTTCTTCTTCTTCTTCTTCTTCTTCTTGCCACTTTCATTGGCGACATTCTCCAAAATCTTTCCATGAAAGAAATCACCAACGAACAATTATAACAATGGAATCCTTTTAATATGAAAGAATTACTCTCTCTTTCTCTCTCTCTCTTTCTTTTTTTATGGAAAATAAATTGGTAGAAAGTTAGAATCATCCTCGATTAATTAGATGTTCGATTTTATTAACGTTATCGTTATCGAATTCGAGAAGTCGACAAATCGAATGGCTCGTTTTAGAGAAATTCGATTCTTCCCCTCCTTTTGAAGAGCAATTTAAAGACACCGGTCGTTGATTAGCTTTCTACCATATCGAGAAACCCCACTAACGACTTGCTCATACATAAGTTTACTGCCCTTAACTTGGGATCTTACTTAAAGTAATAAAGTTGAACTCGAGATGAGTTGGCAATCCGAACGGCCGCGGCGGCTCGTAAATTTCTAATACCGCACGCTTCTTTCCCCCTACCCCGTCCCTTTTCTCTCTCTCTCTCTCTCGACCTTTCTTACCCTTTTCTCCGCTACATCCACCCGCCCTCTCCCCCTCGCCAACGTACAAACGCAACCCAGCCTCCGTAAACCTCCACCACTGATTCTACTTCTCTATACTGGACGATGGTGAACACGTTTTCAACCCTATTCGCTTCTCCTCGACCCTCGTGGTGCCCTCTTCTCACACTCTTCCTTTCTCTTTCTCTTTCATTCGCAAACCGACGACAAGGGTCCGTTCGAATAACAAGGATTACTGTGGGATTGTTCCGTATACCCGGACACCCAATCCGCACCTTTCTCCTTCCTCTCTGTTTTTCTTATTCTATTTTTCTTTTATTTTTTATTTATTTATTTTCTTTCTTTTTTTTTTTTTTTCGTCTTCTTTATATTTTTCTTTTCTCCTTTACCACAGATTATCCTTACGAGTTAATTTCATTTGTCGTAGAATTCCGAAACAAAAGTTGTTTCTCGTTTCTAAGATAATTCTTAGAATTATTTAAAAAAAAAAATCAATGTTTGTTTAGAAAAAAATGTTTGTTCAGTTACTTATCAGATCGGATATCGAAGGGCATCAGACATTTCGTATACAATGATTGTGCTATTTTAATAGAATTTTAAATCATTGAATGCATAAATAAAAAGATTCATTGATTAATATCGGCAATTAGTCGTAATCATTTTTATTCCCGCACCTTTATTATTCACCTATGCATACATCGTCGTAATTCTCTGTTAAAAATAATCAAAATGTTTTCAAATTATTTTTGTGACTGTAAAAGAAATGTTTGTTGGAAACATTTGTATGCATATATACAATGTTCATATTGTTCTATGAAAATCATTGATTTTTTTCTTGTTATTCGTCCGTCGTTATTCGAGTTGCGTAATGTTGGATGTATTTAGTACTTTTTTATCGCAAATTTATACGCTTACGTAGATAACTTTTAATAAAAAAAAAAAAAAAAAATATCAAAATAATGGCGACGGAAATGACAGAAAAGATCAAAAATATCGAATCGTAGGGCAATCAGAAGACGAAGAATGATTGTCAATCAACATCAACTATTAATCATCGCCATTTCTTTTACATTATTATTATCTACCATCGTGATAAGTCAATGATAAATTCTTACCGACTGGGAGAAAACTGTATTACCGATAGTAACGATTTAATAGATAATTTGCAATTAATGAATGGACATATTTGTTTGTTTGCTTGTTTGTTTGTTTATTTATTTCGAAAAAAGAAGAAAAAATAAAAGAAAAAGAAAAAGAAGAAAAAAAAAGAAGATGAAAGAAAGAAAATGAAAATGAAAATGATTAATAATAATCGGATAACATGGATCGAAAACAATTTCAAGAGGAAAGACAAGACGAACTTGATAACGGGATATATAAGCTACGCTCGACTTCCGTTAAGCCGAACAAAATTCTAAAGCGAGTGCATATTTTGTTCTCACTCTCTCTTTCTCTCTCTCTCTTTCTTTCTGGTATAAATACACGCTTCGTTTTCGTTATCTTATCTATGACACGTTTTACTACAACGACGACGAATTGCTCGCTATAAATTTCTTGCTCATTTATAAAGATGAATAATGTATATGTCACACATACTTACACACACACACATATATATATATACACATACACACAAAATGCATTACATTGTTTATTATCGATTATCTTCAACGTAAATAAGAATTAAAGAATAACAGAAATGTGGATAAAGCGAAGATAATAGCAACGTTGATTGACTTAAGAAAAGAGTGACAAAAAGAAAAGAAAAGAAAAAAAAAGAAAAGAAAAGAAAGAATAAAAAAATCTTTCTCGTATCTTGATTTGATTTGACTGTGATTCTCAAGAAGATATCTCAACCCTTCGTCCGAGATAAACGATCGACTTTAGGGTTCAAGTTTCCTCTACGGGATGAGATCACGTAATCCTATCGATTCGCGAATCCCATAATATGTATATACATATATATATATATATATATATATATATATATATATATATATATATGTTATTTCGTTGCGAAATATTTCGTTTGTATCAAAACATCTAGGAAAAAAAATACTTTTCTTCTTTTTGCTCTTTTCATTTCATAGAAAACAATAAACAATTTGTGAGCGTGTAAATTTTTTTCTTTTCTTTCCTAATATTTTTTTTTCTTTTTTCTTCTTTTTTAACTCTGACCTCATATCCATAGTATTCCGTTTCTCTATCCTTTTCTCACATGTATATGCATATATGTATATATCTCAACCAGGTTGCAAATCACGCAACTTTGTGCTGTTCCGCTTTACAACGCATCGTGCTTAACGGTATATCTACTGGTTTTGTAATACGAGGGCCATTTGAAAAGATCGCGATTTTTTTTTCTCTCTTTCTTTCCTTCTCTCTTTTGTTTTTTTTTTCATCTTTTAAATGTATAAATTTCAATCTGGAAGTGGAAAAAAAAAAGGAAAAGCAATTAAAAAAGAAGAAGACAAAAACGAGCTGCGAATTTTTTAAGCGGCATTAAGTCTTCTTTTTTTTTTCTTTTTTTTTTTTACAGCGTTGTATAAAATTCTACAGGTAAACAAATTTTCAAGGAAGGAATTCGTTCAAAATTCGATGAACTCTGATAATTAAAAAAAAAAAAAAAAAAAAAAAAAAAAAAAAAAAAAAAAAATAGAAAAGAAGATAGAAAAGATAAAAAAAGAAAGATAGAAAAAAACCCAAAGACTTAAAAAGATGAATTATTTTGACATTATATAAATATAAACGTATACGTCTTACGAACATTCCATTGGCATTTGCGTATTCGCAATTCAGAGGAAGGAAAAGTAGGGATGAAGAGGAGGTGGAGGAGGGGAGGGAGGGAGGGAGGACATGGGAAACGGGGTCTCTCTATCTTTTCTCGTGTACAAGGGAAATTGATGTCTTCCGAACGAAGTCGAGCGATGTAAACGAGGGAGTAAATCGCATTCATTATGCAAATCTATGATCGCGTTTATCCCGGCTTTAGAAACTTGGCTACCGCGTTGTACTCAACTCTAATCGTTTCTAGCTTCGCAATGGACATTGTTAGACCAATGAAAATACAAGATTCCAAAATGTGTATATATTATTTATGTGTCAGTATATAATCTACGTACGTGCGTGGGTGTGCCCGTGTATGTGTCCTATACGAATGTCTGTATACGTACAGGTTGAAGAAAGCCGAGCTTGTATAAAAGGAATAATATCGTCGACTTTTTAATGTAGTTTTTAACGAGCACGTTTATCGAATTAACTATTTCCGACGAAGCGGTAAAATCCGAGGATATTCACTAGCACGCGATTCTGTCTCTTTCTCTTTCTCTCTCTCTCTCTCTCTCTCTCTCTCACTCTCTCTCTCTCTCTCTCTCTCTCTCTCTTTCTTTCGCCTCTCTCTTTCCTTCCCCCACTCTTTGAAACATTCGCTTTACGATCCCGGACACGAGAGAAAAAGAGGGAGAGAGAGAGAGAGAGAGAGAGAGAGAAAGAGAGAGAGAGAGAGAGAAAGAGAGAGAGAAAAAGAGAGAGAAAAAGAGAGAGACGAGACGAGACGAGACGAGGGCAGGAAAATTTATTTCCCACCTCGTCGAGTTGAGTCGAGCTGAGTCGAGTCGAGACGAGTAAAGCCGAATCGTCCGAGCGAGCAACATCGAAGCGAGCTAGCGAATGGAGCGAGCCGAAATTTATTTTTCATTACGACACTCGCGGTACGCAAACGGTTATGGACAATTATGTACCTCGAATGCGACATTATTCCTACGAATATATCGCGCGTCGCGGTAGGGTAAACGAGAAAGGGTAAATCGGCATTTGCGGTCGTATTAATGCGGTCGACGCCGATACATACGTAAATACATACATACATACATATACATATATATTTTATATATACATATAAATACACACACATATATATATATATATACGTATGCATTAGCTGTGTATGCATCCACATAAATGTTACATGGCGTACGTAACGTACGTATATACACACATGTTAGACTTCCAGCCTGGATATGCGCAATTAATTTCCCTCGATTAAAGAGCCGTCTCGCCGGTATGTCATACATATGTATATATGTATGTATGTATGTATGTATGCATACATATCAATGTGTTATACACTTCGATCAAAAACATTTTTTTTTTCTTTTTCTTTTTTTTTTTCGATTAATATATTATACACGTGTATTTCATTTTTCTTTTTATATTTATTCTTTCTTTTTTGTTTCTCTTTTTTCTGTTTTCTTTTTTTTTTTTTTTTTGGACTAATAAGCTTTTCATTAGATCCTCCTATATCCTTTTCTTTAATTCCAACATGACGTTCGACGTTACAGAGATCTTTAACTGTGTAAATACTCGAGAAGAATTTTATCCTTTATGCGTATGTTTTATCACTCAGAGAAGTTTATATCGACAATCCAATACAAACTATCTGTTGTAAATACTTGAGAATATTCGTGTTTATATAGCTCTTATTTTAATATCGCAATCTTATGTATGTACATTATAGTAAACGTTCTGAACGAGTATAACATTATAATATATTAACGATCGTTCAAATACTGTTTTCGATCGGTTCAAGGAGATAAAACGTTTATTTTTTCTTTCTTTTTTTTAATATCGTCTATAGCTCGTTCTCTCTCTCTCTCTCTCACTTATTCATTCACTCACTCGTTAGATAAAAAAAGATAAAGAAAGTTTAATAATATAAAATTTCGCATGGACACAATAATTGATCGTACGTATAAATATTGGGGTTACTCACGTTCGTCGTTGTTTTCGTCGTTGAATCAATCATAAATCGTAGCAACAAAGTTGAATAGGTCATATCGTTTGTTTATCCTCTCTTCCAAAACACTGTCAAACGGCCAAAAGATGTCCATTTTTTTTCTATTCACCCATTTCAAGTAGAAACCATTGGCGCCATCTTGCTAATAATCCCTCAATCCTTCCTCTTTCAAATTGACCGTAGCCGATATTATTCCTCTTCACTCGTCTTTAGAAACTTCTATCTCACACACATACGAAAGCACACAACACACAATAGTAATAAAACTTACAAATAAACTTACAAGGTTTACACACAATTAAACACACATTTCTCGGTAGACCAAACGTCGCCGCGTCGAGTTTTACTAACCGATATCACTGGAATTCTCGATAAACACGCATCCTCCGACGAAATCCTCTCGCACGGTCTAAACAACGAGCAAGATGGCCGATCGCCGACCAATCGCGTGCCTTCTTTTAGCGCGCTCCTTAAGTCCGATCTACACGCGACCAAAGACAAATTATGAGAGAGATGAAAACGTTCATTCAAATGTATATATTTATTTTTCATTACAGAAGACGTTTATTAATCAATTATAAATCAATTTACGTATTTCGTTTTGTTGTTCTTTTTATTTATTATTAATTAGGTCGGTACCGATTATACGGTCGTGTGACGAACTTAAGGAGTACCACTGAAGTCATAATAAATCTTTCAACCGTTTGAACACCCGCAATATTTTCATTATCCATCATCTTTCTTCTTTATATAATTTTTATCGTATCTTCGAAATATTTAAATTAAATCGCTAGAGATTTGCGATATGATATGTATTATAAAGTTTATGTTTTGTATTTACGGAAATGCGTTGACTCGATTGGTTAAAATCCGGTAATCACAGGCCAAGGCGCTGAGAGTCTTATGGCCTTTTCCTGTTCACGCTTACTCCAACGGAGACGCGAACGTAAGTTCTAGGATTAGATATTCGATATTGTGATCCTTCTTTATGTCGGTGAGATGTGATACTGTGACTTTGAAAGGTCGTGAATATTTCTAAAATACGTGTGAATGTTTGTGTCTCATGAATGTTTCCCTACATTGTTTAATAAGCAATCTAACCATAATCGAGACCACATGGTGACATGTTTTCCTCGTTTCCACGTACAACATTCTCTTTAAGAATTCATTAATGCTTTAATAGAATTTTTTTCGATGAAGAATTTTCTATGAACGTAATTAGTAAATTGAATGATAATGTGTTTCTCAAACAGAATGATTATTGTGCTTATTTAAAATATATTTTCACATTGTGAATGAATTTTATATATATCAGTGAAGAATATCAATTAAATTTCATTTATCCTTTTGTAAAATTATATTAAACGTTCCTATTTAATATCAATAAGATTATATAAAATATTTCTATACTATTTGATCCATCTTCCTGACGTTTACAATAAAATTTATTTCCATTGTTTTTGTTACCTCGATTTACTTTATATTACTAGCAACGATACATATTATTAATTGCTTTTCTTAACCTACAATATTTTCTTTCAGATACATAATGCCAGATATGGAAACATTTGATGATGTGGTTACTACCACAAACACGTTACCAGTTGCACTTTCTGCAGAGTTACCGGAGATCAAATTGTTCGGTCGCTGGAATTGTGATGATGTACAAGTTAATGATATGTCCTTACAAGATTATATCGCTGTAAAAGAGAAGAATGCCAAATATCTTCCACATTCAGCTGGGCGTTATGCAGCTAAACGTTTTAGAAAAGCTCAGTGTCCTATTGTGGAACGTCTTACAAATTCTTTAATGATGCACGGAAGAAATAATGGAAAAAAATTAATGGCTGTTAGAATCGTAAAACATGCTTTCGAAATTATTCACCTTCTTACGGGTGATAATCCTTTACAGGTATAGAATTAATACTTTAAATAAAAGTTTTTTTGTATTTTTATCCTATTGATTATTTGTCAGAGTATAAGTACACATTCTATAAAGATACTTATGATTTTATAGGTTCTCGTAACAGCTATCATCAATTCAGGACCTAGAGAAGATTCCACGCGTATCGGTCGTGCTGGTACAGTTAGGAGACAAGCTGTAGACGTTTCTCCATTACGTCGCGTTAATCAAGCTATTTGGTTATTGTGTACTGGCGCGAGAGAAGCAGCATTCCGTAACATCAAAACAATCGCAGAATGTTTAGCCGACGAATTGATCAATGCTGCGAAAGGCTCGTCGAATTCATATGCGATAAAAAAGAAGGATGAACTTGAACGTGTTGCGAAATCCAACCGATAAGCGCCATACGTTTATGATACATTTAAATAAATCTTATGTTTAAAAAACAAAACAAAAAACAATCTCTTAAAAAATCCAACCTATCTATATATTTAAAGTAGATTATTTCTCTCTTTCTTTCTCTTTCTCTCTCTCTCTCTCTGTTTTTTTACTTTAGATATTTTTAAGGAACTGAGATATTACTTTAATAAGATAAAAGTGCAAATTTATACAATTTTTTCGTATTTTGACAATCTCTATACTATAATAATATTAAAATTAGTAAAATTTTGTTACGTTTTGTTTAATAGATTTAATCAAGTATTTTATAAGCAGGTTAAGTAAACATAGGATAGTAAATTTATCTCCGAGGCGTGGCGCTACTGATGTTCAGCTGTTTCTATCTTCAGAACTTGACCCGTAGTCCCTGCATAACCTACAACGTGTGAACATTAGTAGGTCGTATAAACATAATTAATTATAATTTAAATTTATAATCTAGAAGATGGCAGAAGCTCTTAAAAAGGTAAATAATGTAATAAATAGAGAATATATTACTTTTTAATATTTCATATCTTATAAATATTACATCTTTGTTAACGTACAATATGCATATATACATATATATATATATGATTTTAGTTTTTATGATCATATCGTAATTAGAAAAAGTTAAATAAGTAAGTAAATTTGTATCTTTTGTAGATTACTTTGACAGGTCTAAAACAAGTTAGTAATCCTTATGGTATTTTGGAAGTTCTTAACAATAAAATATTAAATGGATTGAAAGCTTTTCCAGAGAATTATACATATCGACAATGTACAGAGCAGATTGTCAAAGAACGAATGGATATTTTAAAACAAGTAATATATTATTTTCCTTTATACTTCAACGATTAAATGATTACCTCGATTAAAGTATTATATAAAGTAATATATTACTGTGCCAAATGATAAAACAGTTATCATATACAAAACATTTTATTATATGTTATCATTTTGATGCATATTATATTGCTTTGTTATAGAATCCAAATAAAGAAGTTGTAGCAGAAAAATTAGGTGTCAAATACATTGAAGAAGTTATCGAACAAGCTAAATTGGAAATATCATTAATAAATAGAATGAAAGTATGGAAACCATGGGAAAATTTAATTGAAGAAGCTCCGGTCAACCAATGGAATTGGCCACCGCATAAGTAAATCTTGATTGAATTTATAGGCAACTGTATATAGAATAATACTTTATATACATATATATATATATATATATATATATATATATATATATACATATATTCAAAGTAGTATGTGTAACAATAAATTTAAATTATAATTGTTACAATCTTCACTTTTATTTTCATCTCTTTGATTCGCCAATATGTAAATAGTTGAATAGAATAGATTAATTTAAAGTTTGTGAAACGAGACAATTTTAGCAACAAATACTAATAATATAAATTATTCATCTTATCAATTAGAATTATCGTTCGATATTGTCGTTTTAATTATCAAATATATTTTGATTCTTTGTTGGCCCTAATTGACTATCAAGTCGAGTTTTAATACTTCAGGACGATGCAAATTTCGATAAGAATTTCTTACTTTAATTAATTACTCAATCATACGTATCGTCAATGTTATATCTTTTCACAAAGTATAAGGGAAAATTAATGTTCATCAGTTCTTTATCTGATTTTAATTCCTGTCCCTCATATAACACTGCTTCAGTATAGATTCGTTCATATCTTTGCAAATCTTTTAATAAGGAAATAACGTAATAAGATACTTCGAGTATTATAACGTAGGATATAATCATCAGTAATATAGTACAACGAAGACCGACTGGTTTTATATCCTGTATCATCTTCCGTTTGGAAAGTGGTACACGCTTGGCTCTTAGATTGATTGCGATTGTCGCAGTTCGCATATGGATAACATTCCAACGAATGCTTAAGCTAAGGATCGCGAATATAAATCACAAAAACAAATTCTTCATTCGCGGACAAGTTAGAAGCTAAAGTGTGTTATTCGATGAGAAAGCGGATTTATTAAGTTGGTAGAAAAATTAAGGTTAGAAGTACATACAAGTATGTATGTATGTACTTTCGAAAAATTTTTAAACTTAATCCCAATTATCAATAAATGCGCGTTTACTTTCGTAATTTTTAATAACTTTATAAATTAATGATGTTCGATAATCCTTTCATTATTTTTCACGTGTCAGAAAATTTTGTTCCTTTCTTTTTTTCATTCTTTTTTATTTATTTTTTTATTATTTTTTTTTTTTTCAACGCATCGATATATCAAACGATTCTATTTTTATCTACGAAAATTGTATAACGGTACTCTTTTGAGCATAGTAGGCATTATAATTTCAATATACATTTAGTAATACATTATAGACGGTGTAGCGGAGCAAATCTTTAGAATTTCTCGATTGAATGTTTACAAAATCTATATTTTATCATATATGTATGTGTATATATATATATATATTTATATATGCATGCTTCGAAGAACACACGTTCTATACGATCTAACAGTAATGGAACGGTATAACGCGAGTTTCTTCACTTTTCATTGTTTCCTCCTTTATTCCTTCGTTCGTTTCTTTATCCATTATTGCACGTTATCAACTCGGTTCATCAGACCCGCAAAGTTTCATCCACGTGAATGGGAAAGGTTTCGGGAAGTTTCGACGAGATTTATAAATTTTGCACTTAAACGCCGTTAAATATGACGCTTAATAATCGTATAATAAATTATTAATAAATATAATAATAATAATAATTAAATGATCATAATTTCCCGCATTTTATCAAATCCTCACGTTTTAGATGTCGCTAAAATCGTTACGCGTATGAATATTCGTAACGTTTTATTTAATTGACGAGTATTTAATATCTTCATTTTGATAATTTGTCGAATGACAAAGGAAAAAAAAAAGAAAGAAAATAAACAAGAAAGAAAGAAAGAAAGCTGTCTTAAGAGGAACGATTTTTATTTCTTATTTGTCGAAGAGAACGACTTGTAGTACGATACCAAGAAAGGAATCGAAACAAAACGAAAAAAAGAAAGTAACAAAACAAAAGAGAAAAATAAACGAGAGAAAAATTCTACAGCTCAAGATGAACGTAATATCCGCTTTCGTTAAAGTGGCCCTCCCTCGTACAAAGGATCTTGGTGGTCCCACCAAATCGTTATCCTTCGTTGTTGAGAAGGATCGTGATTGGTTCGCGTGGGGGCTAAGTGCATCGACGAAAAAAGGAAAGGATCGTTGGGCTTGAAAGCCTGGAGGCTTCGTAATTTTGCGATCGTCCACCGAAAATTTGCCGTCGAGGGAAGTATCAGTATGATGAAGAGGAGAAGGAAGAAATGGAAAGAGAATGGGGAGGTTCGTGTTCGAGAAGAAGCGGCCATATTGTGCTTCGATCGTCGTTATCGATAATTCACCCTTTTTGCCTCTTCGTCAAAGAATCGACGAAAGAAGATCGAAATAATGTTAAGAATTATTTACAAATGTTATTTACAAATGTTACCGTTTAAAATACGAACATTAGTACGTTTTGTACGTATAATATTAATAATATATTATATTATTACATACTATTTATATATTAGGTTGGAAACTATGAAACTGGCATTGAATGAAAATAAAAAACTAAACAAAAATGCCCGTTTCATAGTTTCTAACCTAATATATATATATATATATATATATATATATATATATATATATATAGATGTAGTTTAATAATATACTATGATATATAATAATATAGTATATTGATAATTACTTATTATAATTATCATATTATAATTACTTAGTATATTATTATATACTATAATAATATATGTGCGTATAAAACGAGATTAGTTGAATCGAAGGCACGTAAATTTGATGGAAAGTTTTAATTGGTTGGAAAAATGAAGAGGAAACTATCGAAAGGAAGGAAAGATAGAAAAGAAATAGAAAGAGTTACACCGTTCCACGTTCGGTGGGGGGTAAAATGTGATGTGTGAGTGAGATAGACGATCGTGTCAAAGAGAGAGAGAAAGAGGAAGAGAGAAAGAGTGGGAGAAAGAGTAAGAGAGAGAGAAAGAGAGAGAGAGAGGGCTCGCGATCTCGATTACGAGAAGCATCGAGCGCGCCACTCGCACTTGCTCTCGAGACACCGACTCGGTAACTCCGCGCAGTGCTCCTTGTCTCTCATTCGATCTCTGTTTTTGTACTATGTAAACATCGCTGGTCTGTTTTGTCAGCACGCGTACGAGACATTGTCGGTTTAATATAGTGACATTATTCGAAGAATTATTTATCACGTGTCATTACGATCGTGACTTTTCGTGTTATTACATTTTTTTCACTGTTTCTCTCTTTCTCTCTCTCTTTTTCTCTCTTCCTCTCTCTCTCTCTCTCTCTCTTTCTCTCTCTCTCTCTCTTTGTTTTTCTTTTCGTTCGTTTAATCGTGTCTCTTCATTTTCCTACGAAATAATCCGATTGAGCCCGATCAATGCCGATCGTCTTTCCGCGAAATGCGTGTTCCGAAAAGTGATCGTCAACGAATGTTATATTTACGTCGTATCGATGAGAAAAACGGTAGTGTACGAATGAAAGAAATCTAATTAAATTAAGAAGAAATTTCTTGTCAGAGAGAGAGAGAGAGAGAGGGTGGAGGT